>NC_083580.1:27425596-27480596 GCF_027579695.1 Neoarius graeffei | reverse complement strand
AAATTTGCCTGAGGTTGGCAGTCGAATCATGGATGTCAAGTACGTCAGTAAACAGATTGTTGCGATCTCTCTTAAGATTGACAATACCTACCTTGACATTGTTCAAGAGTACGCCCCCCAGCAAGGGAGACCTGATGCTGAGAAAGAGGAGTTCTACGAGGCACTGCAGGACACCATGGGTAACACTCCACATAGAGACAAGCTACTGGTGATGGGTGACCTGAATGGCCACATCGGTGTGGACAGAACAGGATGCAAGGGGGTTATTGGAGCCTTCAGCATTGGGGACAGGAACAGAGACAATGAAAGGATCATTAATTTCTGCTATAGGAATGAGCCGTGTGTGACGAACACATTCTACATACACAGACCCAGTCACAAGTGGACTTGGTACCGCTGGAATTGTATAGTAGGTAACTACACTGAGAAATCTATGCTTGACCTGGTACTCGTTAGCAGGAAAACCATCACCACAGATATCAAGGCAATACCATCATTGTCACTGGACTCAGACCACAAGCTGGTGATCACCAACAACATTGTTACCCCACAACCTATAAGGAAGCCCCATAGGAGAGAAATTAAAGGTTGAGAAACTCAGGAACCCAATGGTAAGACAGGCCTTGAAGGATAGTATCGCTGAGGTCGCTGCTAGCCATGCTGCACCTGGTGAGAGCATTATTGATCATTGGGAGAACTTCAAGGAAAACGTTGGGAGGGTTGTGGAAGGTAAGGTTACTGTGAAGTGGGTTGGCGGTATAAAGAAGAAAACTACACCCTATTGCAATGATGAGATGAAAGCCGCTGTTACGGCCAAACACAAGGCATTCAGACAATGGCGGAGACGTCGTACACCAGAGAACAGACGGCTGTATGAGATCACCAGGAACGAAACAAAAATAACTCGCTGTAGGGTGGTGAGAGAGACCTGGGAGAGGTTGGGCCAAGAGCTTAGACTGGACCTCTCTGGGAACAGGAAGGTTATTTACTTACTTGCCAAGGAATATAGGAGTAAAGTCAACAAAGGTATTACACGGTAAAGGATGAAGGAAACAACCTGCTGACTGATCCTGTGGACATTGATCGAAGGTGGAAGCAGTACTTTAGCAGGCTTCTGAACATCCCAGCAGAGGTGGACTGGGTGTAACAACAGACACAGGTGGAGGAACAGAATTTTGACCATCCTCATATCACTGTATCTGAAGTGTGGCAAGCAACACAAGAGATGAAAGCCAACAAAGCTATAAGGTTGTGACAACCTACCAAGAGGCATTTATAAGCATGGGGGAGAGGAGATGTGCAGATGGATTCACCGGTTGCTGAACAGATGCTGGAATGAGGGATGTGTGCCAGATGAGTGGGGAAATGCAATAATTTGCTCCATACATAAGAAAGGTGACCACACTGTGTGGGAACTTTCGAGGGACAATTGGAGAGTTGTGGAGACCAAATTAGGGGAGTGGCAGTATGGCTTCCGTCCTGGCAGGAGGACCGTCGATCTGATCTTCAGCATAAAGAGGATTCTGGAGAAGACATGGAAATTAAACCAAGAGCGGTACCTGGCATTCTTGGACCTGGAGAAGGCATTTGATTGGGTGCTGAGGGAGCAGATGTGGATCGCTGTCCACAATGCAGAGTACAGTGTACCAGGAAAGCTTCTGAGAGCCATCAGGAGTCTCTATAAGACCTACAGGAGTGCAGTTCAGCCACATGACAATAAGATGTCGTCGTTTGGCGTCACTTCAGGTGTAGGACAGGGAAGTGTATTGTCACCATTACTTTTCACCATCGTAATGGCCTGGGTCCTAAAGATGGTGGAGAGAGGAGTAGCCAATATTTTGAGTAATAACTCCGACACCCTTGCCTATGCTGATGTCGGACTGGTGACGTGAGAAAGGCGAGCTGCAGGACACCCTGGATCTTTGGTGTGATGCACTCTGCATCATGGGCTCAACACAAAGTCTGAGGTGATGGTGGTATCATGTGGGGCAAGAGAGGCAAACATCATAGCTGATGGCTTGAAACTTAAGACAGTGGAGCACTTCAAGTACTTGGGAGTAGAGTTTAACACCACTGCTAAAATGGAGACCACCATAAATGGGGGGATAGGAGAGTATGTCAAGAATCTTGGAATGCTTCACCCCCTCCTCAAGGACAAAGATATACCAAGAGATGTGAAGGTGGCCTTGTACACCTCCATCTTGCGGCCCGTTTTGCTCTACGGCTGCAAGGCATGGTCACTGACCACAAGGACTGAGAGTTCCGTTCAGGCTGCGGAGATGAGAGCACCGAGACTCATTAGAGGAGTGACCAAGCGCAATCGGCTGAGAAATGATTACATTAGGGAGCAGCTTGGGGTCCAGAGTGTGTTGATCACTGACCAGAGCCAGCTATGTTGGTATGGCCCTGTCAAGAGAATGGATACCATCAGGACCCCAGCAAGGTTGCCTGAGTGGCACCCTAAGACAAAGAGACCTAGAGGGAGACCGAGGAAGAGTTGGATGGACATCAAGGATGCTATAAATGCAAGAGGGTCGACATTTGAGGATGTTGAGAGAGCTGCCCTATACACAAGCCGGAATGAATGGAAAGCTTTCTGGCAGACAGGCAGCAATGCCTAACTGGTGTCTGATATTACCAGGCTGTGGACTGTCCAACAAGGAACATGACAAGGAACATGCTGTATGCTAATTTGAAGGATGCATACAGAGTCAAACCCCTCCCCCCACTAGGGAAGTCTGACCACAACCTGGTTCTTCTACAGCCGAAGTACACCCCCCTGATTCAAAGGCAGCCTGCAACAACTAGCTCCATCAGGAGGTGGTCCCCTGAAATGGAAGATGCCCTCAGAGACTGCTATGACATCACGGACTGGGATGTGCTGCTTAGCCCACACTGAGGACATAGAGGGGCTGACACACTGTCTGACGGATTACCTCAACTTCTGTGCAGACGTGGTCTCCCCTGCCAAGACTGTATGGTGTTACCCTAATAACAAGCCATGGGTAACACAGGAAGTCAAAGCTGTCCTCAACAGGAAGAAGGCCGCCTTCAGGAGCAGGGATAGGGAGGCGATGAAAGTAGCACAGCAGGAGGTGAAACACTGCGTGAGGGAAGCTAAGGACAGCTACAGGAGAAAGGTGGAGCAGAAGCTGAAGGAGAACAGCATGAGGGAGGTCTGGGAAGGTGTGAAAACCATCACAGGCCACAATACAATGACCAGAGTCGTTGAGGGGACAGTGGAGAGGGCGAACGAGTTGAATGACTTCTTCAACCGGTTCAACCAGCCCACATCCACCCCCCACCCTCCCCCTCACTGCAGCCATCTCTCCTCCTTCCCTCAACACACCTCCCCCCAGTCATCACAGCAGCCCCCTCCTCCCCCACCTCAACACAGACTCCTCCATGCATTACTGCAGACCAGGTCAGAGGTCAACTGAGGAAGCTTCACCCCAGGAAAGCAGCAGGCTTGGACAAGGTGTGTCCCCGACTACTGAAGACCTGCGCTGCTGAACTGGGTGAACCACTCCAACACATCTTCAACTTCAGCCTGCAGCTGGGGAGAGTGCCCACCCTCTGGAAGACATCATGTATCATTCCAGTTCCCAAAAAGAATCGGCCCAGCGAGCTGAACGACTTCCGACCAGTGGCACTCACTTCACTTCTGATGAAGATGTTGGAGCGGCTCTTCCTCAGCCTCTTCAGACCCCAAGTACAACATGCCCAGGACTGTCTGCAGTTTGTGTACCGGGCAGGTGTTGGTGTGGAAGACGCCATCCTCTACCTGCTACACCGAGCCCACTCGCATCTGGATAAGGGAAATGGCACAGTGAGGATCCTCTTCTTGGACTTCTCAAGTGCCTTCAACACCATCCAGACCCTTATGCTTCAGGACAAACTGAACAGGATGCGAGTGGACCCCTGCCTGGTCACCTGGATCTCCAGCTGCCTCACTGACAGGCCGCAGTATATCAGGCTGAAGGACATCACATCTGACACTGATTAGCAGCACCGGAGCACCCCAGGGCACAGTGCTGGCCCCTCTTCTCTTCACCCTGTACACCGCGGACTTCTGCTCCAACTCGGAGCTGTGTCACATTCAGAAGTTTGCTGATGACACAGCCATTATTGGGTGTATCAATGACGACAGAGAGGAGGAGTATAGGAGCCTGGTGAGGGACTTTGCTGTGTGGTGCAACAGGAACCATCTGCAGCTCAACACCCCGAAGACCAAGGAGCTGGTCATTGACTTTGGGTGGTCCAGACCAAGGTCACGACCAGTTCTGATCGAGGGAGTCGAGGTGGAGGCTGTGGATTCCTACAAGTACCTCGGACTGTGGCTGGACAGGACTTGCAACACCAATCACTTATACAGGAAGGGACAGAGCAGGCTATACTTCCTTAGGAGGCTGCGGTCCTTTAACATCTGCAGGAAACTCCTGTGGATGTTCTATCAGTCTGTGGTCGCCAGTGTCCTGTTTTACACCGTGGTGTGCTGGGGGGCAGCACATGCAAGAAGGACACAACCAGGCTGGACAAACTGATCAGGCAGGCCAGCTCTGCAGTCGGCATAAAGCTGGACTCTCTGGTGACGGTGGCAGAGGTCTATGGACAAACTATTGAACGTCATGGACGATGCCAGTCACCCTCTGCACACCGTCATCAGCAACCAGAGGAGCCTGTTCAGTGACCGAATGCTCCTTCCCAAGTGCAGGACGAACAGACTCAAAAACTCCTTTGTCCCTCATGTCATCAGACTGTACAACTCCTCTCTGGGGGGAGGAGGAGGGGTAACAGGAGGACAGAAAGGAGCAGTAGCCCAGCCTAACAATAAGCAATACCGGAAAATGTGCAATATCTCTCCTGCTGCCCCCCCTTTTCCTTTTTCTCCCCTCCTCTCTCTCCCCCCTTCCTCTCTTCCCCATCTTATTCTTATATTTGTATATGTAAATACTTAATTTATTTTAATTTATCTAGAAGTTTTTCCTCCATTTCTTTTCTCTGTTTATCTGTAATGATGCTGCTGGAATCTTAATTTCCCTGAGGGAACCCTCCCAAAGGGATCAATAAAGTTTTATCTAATCTAATTATTAACAAAAGGTTCAGTCTATAAAGAGCGACCATTTTATTTACACAAATCAGGAAACCATGTCTTAGTTGGAAAACAAATGCTCATTAGATATTTAGATGCTTTAACACCATTTATCCCAAATGTTCAGCAAATATTTTCATTCTGCATTCAAAAGATGTGCTACTGTGCCACTTAGTGGGTACAAGTGAATATCAACACAGTGAAAGATTAGGAGGTTTATTGGGGTTTCAAATACCTCAATACCCAAACACATATCTTTATAAAAGCAAGTAAAACAACATTTGAACATTAACACAGAGGGTGCAAACCATATGATAAATAGCTAAATAAAAGTCTCAACATAATATGAGAAAATAAAACACAGTTTTGCTCTATTCAAAATGCAGGAAAACTGCAGCTGAAATGGTGCAAGACAACACAATCTCCAAAACGGACACTGTATAACTTTTTCCTCATCTTTTTTAATGCAGCACGAAACTCAGTCCCAACAAACTGCTGCTCCCACTTCCGTTAACACAGAAAACCTGACCCCTTAGCTGCATTTCAAACCACAGTAGTCCAAAATGAACATGTGGATAAACAAGGGGTGTCCAGAGAGCTACCAGTTGATTTCTGACCCAGAGGCCACAGAATTCATCTGTATGATTAAAATACATAATTCAGAGAATTCCATCTAGAGACAATCAGACTAGATGAGAAGTGAAACCAACACAGCTGGTCATCGGATAGTCTCGTTAAGCTCAGTTTTGCTCATCTCAATTTGAGCTCATAAATCTTGTTCCCCTTTCTAAATTATTGGGGGTGGTGTCCGACGTTGGAGAAATCAGAAAACACGGTCAAACTCCGACTGGCTGGCTGTAGCTGGGTTGCGGTTCTGATTGGCTGGCTGTTGGGGCATGTGACCGCGGCGCCGTGGGGGGGCCAGGTATTCGAACATGGATGTATTGTGTGTGGAGAGCATATGCTTGAGGTCAGAGGGCATGGGATCAGACCAGAAGAAGTCATGGTTGAGAGCATCGTCACTGTCCACACGCTGCGCTGGATCCAGCACCAACAGCTTATCGATCAGATCCAGAGCATATGGGTCTTTAACATACGCCTTCAGACGCTCTTTTACCTTTCGCTTCTGCCCTTTAGGCAACTCCATCTTCTGGTACAACTCGTATTTTTTATCCACGCCAGGCCACACCTGAGAAAGATGGGAAAAAAAAAAAAAAAGTGGCAGACAGATTCCACGATGGGGTTCTTGCCCTATACATATGATAAATCTGTTATACCACTCCTTTCCTGTGCATCGTTGAGAAATTACAGCTTTAATATAAAAAACCCCAAAACAAAAAACTGGTCTACACAACCTTTAAAACCAGTGAACCAACAATTAACTACAAGCTGGTGTTTTGGTCAATGTTGGAAAGCAAGCTAATAAATAACCAAATTTATTTTAAACATGCATAGCTTCATTACTTCAGCCGTTATGGATCCACACAGCTGGCTAATCAGAGTGAGCTGGTGCTGTTCTGTGTTTCCCTGCATGATGGGGCTCCTGGTCCACATTTCAGCCATGATACACCCTGCACCCCACAGATCAATGGGTGGCCCGTAATCACGCTCTCCTAAACAGGCATGCACAAAAAAACAAACACATGAGCACAAAAAAACCCACCCACAAACGTGCCCAGATACAACAGACTAGTCTGTAATGAGGATTTCTACTGTTGACCCAGTTGTTTGGAAAACTTCGCTACCATTATCCAATTGGTTTTCAGCAGGCACTTGGCAGATTATGACATTGGCCTAGGTTAACAAAAAGATTGATGTGTCCATTTAAAGATTCACTCATAGGCCATGCAACCTCACAGGAAGTTTCCAATTAGGAGC
The DNA here is from genome assembly GCF_027579695.1 of Neoarius graeffei. Classification (NCBI taxonomy): domain Eukaryota; kingdom Metazoa; phylum Chordata; class Actinopteri; order Siluriformes; family Ariidae; genus Neoarius; species Neoarius graeffei. The sequence continues at coordinate 27,473,626 of NC_083580.1, read as the reverse complement.
ACTATTCTTGTGTTCAAAGTTAAAAAGAAATAAATCCTGAGGTAAACCTCACATTCCACGGTTCTTCATAATAATAATAATAATAATAATAATAATGAAATTACATTTCTTAAAAATCTTCAGTTGCAAAATATGCAAAACTCAGTTTTGCAAAGTAAACCCAATTTTTTTTTTTTAACTGACAATGGGTGAAATTTAGTGTAAAATTTGAGTTTTATGCTCAAATTTATCTAAAATATTTGGACATTTGCAAGCCAATTGGCTGCCAGAGGGGAATTAATTCAGAGTGGACATCTCCAATGGATCGCTATGGAACTCAAAAGATGCCTTTATGCCATCCTGACATCATGGGTTCAAATTCCCACGTCAATAAAAATGTAACTTTGTAGAATTGGCCTGTTAACCTCTCCCATTGTTAAAGTCAATACATTAAGGGTTGTGGTTGCTGCTGTGCATTGTTTTTTTTTTTAAAAGCAAAGTCTGCGGTCATATTTTCCTATTGATTTACAGCGGCACTTGGAAGTTTGTGAACCCTTTAGAATTTTCTACATTTCTGCATAAATATGACCTAAAACATCATCAGATTTTCACACAAGTCCAAAAAGTAGATAAAAAGAACCCAGTTAAACAAATGAGAAAAATATTACACTTGGTCATTTATTTATTGAGGAATATGATCCAATAATCCATATCTGGGAGTGGAAAAAGTAGGTGAACCTCTAGGATTAGCAGTTAATTTGAAGGTGAAATTAGAGTCAGGTGTTTTCAACTTTATTCTTCTTTAACCATTCTTTGGTAGAATGACTTGTGTGCTTAGGGTCGTTGTCTTGCTGCATGACCCACCTTCTCGAGATTCAGTTCATGGACAGATGTCCTGACATTTTCCTTTAGGATTCACTGGTATAATTCAGAATTCATTGTTCCATCAATGATGGCAAGCCGTCCTGGCCCAGATGTAGCAAAACAGGACCAAACCATGATACCATGTTTCATAAATGGGATAAGGTTCTTATGCTGGAATGCAGTGTTTTCCTTTCTCCAAACATCGCATTTCTCATTTAAACCAAAAAGTTCACATGATCTTTAGCAAACTGCAGACAAGCAGCAATGTTTTTTTTTGGAGAGCAGTGGCTTTCTCCTTGCAACCCTGCCATGCACACCATTGTTGTTCAGTATTCTCCTGATGATGGACTCATGAACATTAACATTAGCCAATGTGAGAGAGGCCTTCAGTTGCTTAGAAGTTACCCTGGGGTCCTTTGTGACCTCGCCGACTATTACACGCCTTGCTCTTGGAGTGAGCTTTGTTGGTTGGCCACTCCTGGGGAGGGTAACAATGGTCTTGAATTTCCTCCATTTGTACACAATCTGACTGTGGATTGGTGGAGTCCAAACTCTTCAGAGATGGTTTTGTAACCTTTACCAGCCTGATGAGCAACAACGCCTTTTCTGAGGTCCTCAAAAATCTCCTTTGTTCATGCCATGATACACTTCCACAAACGTGTTGTGAAGATCAGACTTTGATAGATCCCTGTTTTTTTTTTTTTAAAATAAAACAGGGTGCCCACTCACACCTGATTGTCATCCCATTGTTTGAAAACACTTGACTAATTTCACCTTCAAATTAACTGCTAATCCTTGTGGCAAAAGTATGTGAGCCTCTCACATATGTAATATTGGATGATTTTCCTCAATAAATAAATGAGCAAGTATAATATTTTTGTCTCATTTGTTTAACTGGGTTCCCTTTATCTACATTTAGGACTTGGGTGAAAATCTGATGTTTTAGATAATTTCTGCAGAAATAGAAAATTCAAAAGGGTTCACAAACTTTCAAGCACCACTGTATAATATACACTTCCTTTGTAGCTTTCATGCTATTTCTGTAGTAGAAATAACTGTCTGCCAGCCAGACATTACAAATGTTTTTGGTCTTTGTGAATTGTGGTTAGGATTCACAAAACATGCCTAAATCCCAAAATACATTTCAATTCCCTGTCCTGATGACAGTAAATATGTAGTCTTGTATTTAATTCGTTTTGAGAGACATTCCATTGATTCCACTCATGCTCCAGTTTAACTTGCTGTACTCAGTCTCACCCAGCAGGAGCTCTGGAGGTCGGTACCACAGTGTCACTACTCTGTTGGTGTAGCGATTGCCCTGGCTGTTTTTTGCCAGACTGAAAGCTCTTGCCAGGCCAAAATCAGCAAGTTTCAGCACACCATCCCTTGTGATGAGCACGTTTGCTGCCTTCATGTCTCTATGCAAAATCTAAAAACGGGGAGAGAACAAAAAAAAAAAAAATTTAAGGGTGACAAATTACCACCAGAACAGCTTCAATGCATGTTGACTAAGTTGCACAAATCTCTAGAACAGTCTTGTAGGAATGACTTCCACATCATATTCCTACAGCTGGTGTTTTGGTGATGTAGTGGAGAGCACTGTCTAAAAAGTTGCTTCAAAATGTTCCAAAGGTGCTCAATAGGGTTATGACCTTTGTACTGATGTGCAGTGACCCTTCACTCTAAAGGAACAAGCAGCCCTGAACATACTGTTTCTGCTTGAAAACGCACCTGTACTACCACCAGGGACAACAGCAGTTTATTGATGTCAAGCACAAAGTTATAAAACCCGGGGGGCGCTAGTGCGCATGCAAAGGACGTACACGTGTTTAGTCTGTGTTCCTCTCCGCGACTTACAAAAGTCTCTTTATACCGCGTCTTTTTTGCCCATAGACCACAAGTGTGCATGTATACATCTCCCCAAGAACTCTATCAAACTGAAAATCCAAAATGCCGAAGCCAAACATCACCAGCAAAGCCAAATCCACCTACAGTCAAACTGCCGGAGCTGGAGCTAGTGCCACCGGTAGCTGCAGCCCTGCTGGCGATTCTCCCACCAGGTCGGACATGCCTCCAGATAAAACTTAAGAAATGTGTAAGGAGCTGTGCAAAGAAGTGTCAGAGTCAGTCCTGCGCTGCATTAATGAACGTTTCGATGCCTTTGAGGCTAAGTTTCAATCACTCACAGCCTCACAGGCAGTGTTGCCAGATTGGGCGGTTTTAAGTGCATTTTGGCGGGTTTTGAACATATTTTGGGCTGGAAAATGTCAGCAGTATCTGGCAACACTGCTCACAGGCCAACCTGCAAGCCCGTGTAGCTAACCAGGAGCAAGCTACTAGCGACCTTGACGTCCGTATGCTAGCACTTGAAGCTAAATACACTGAGCTGACCTGGAGGCCCGCTCTCGGAGGCACATCAAAATTGTGGGGATCCAAGAGGGTGAGGAGGATGGTAGACCCACGGAATTAATCCCCAAACTGCTCGGCGACAAACACTTTCCGCATCCAGTAAAAGTCAACCGGGCGCACCGCTCCCTCCAACCAAAGCCGGCTGCCGGCACCAGACTGCGTACCATCCTGGCGCGCATGCATCACTTTCAGGAGAAGGAGTTGATTCTTCGCCTCGGCAGACAACAGTCCATGGAGTACAAGGGAGACAAGGTCCTTGTCTTCCTGGATTACACCAGCGAGGTCATGGCTCAGCGCCACGCCTTCAGAGAAGTGCAGCAGGCTCTGCGCAACGAAGGAATTAAAAAAAAAAAATCCCCACCCCACTCTGCGATACCCAGCCAAACTTTATTTACCCCCGAGATGTCGGAGCGCCCAGGATCTTCGCCGATCCGATCCGAAGGAGGCGGCGAAGTCCCTGGAAAGGAATAAATGTACAAGAAGGGGAGTAGATCCATACACTGACATTCTTCATTCAATTCACGGTTGCGCCGAGGTGAGGCAACTTTATGTTCAAAGTAGCTGACCTGCTGCTCGCAGCACTGGGACCTTTTTGCATATTGTTTTATATACACTATATTACAACAGCCCAATTTGAAGTGCTGCCATATCTGCACAACCCGAGTTGCTGATACCGTTTTTACTTTCACTGCTTTAATTGCTCTATATCGCGGTATCATATAGTTAATGTTACTATATTGTCACGGGGAGGGGGCTAGTGGTAACATTCTAATTATTTGCCCAGTAGCTCCCTTTGAGATGAATACGAGCTGCTATGTGCCAGGTTCGGGGAGGCACAAGGCGGGGTGGGATGTTACTGTTCTCTTTTTTTTTTGTCTTCTACTGTTTTTTCATATGGTCAGTGCTTTACTTTACATTACTTGGTCGTAAGAGACACATTTGTCTTATGGAAGGGGCAATATCTCTGTAAAATCATTTGCTATTGATGAACAGGGTGGTGAAATTTGTGAGTTTTAATGTGAATGGGTTAAACGGACCTGTTAAACGGGAGAGAGTATTAACACACTTGAAAAAATTGAAAATAGACATTGCCTTTATACAGGAAATCCATCTGACACCCCTGGAGCATAGAAAATTGAAAAGGGATTGGATAGGGCATGTTGTAATATCTTTTAACTCTAAAGCCAGGGGAGTGGCCATCTTGATAAATAAGAACATACCTGTAACAATTGGAGAAACCATTGTTGATACATTGGGGACATACGTTTTAGTGAATTGTCAGATTTACTCAGAATCCTGGACTCTTAAATTTTTATGCACCCAATTATGACGATGAGTCATTTATACAGGACATACTCCTGAAGGTGTCAGCAGGACGGCCAAACATTCTTATAGGGGGTGACTAATTTCTGCCTAGATCCTGTTCTGGATAAGTCAGCTCTATCAGTATCCAAATCTAAAGCAGCCAAAATCACAGTAGAATTCATGAAGGAATTAAACTTAACTGATGTGTGGAGACAAATGCACCCTCAAACCCGAGATTATTCTTTTTACTCTGGTCGCCACAACTCTTTTACTCGGATTGATCTCTTCCTGTTGTCGACACAGCTGATTCACAGGGCAGTAGAATCTGAGTACCCGTATTTTCTGGACTATAAGCCGCTACTTTTTTCCTAGGTTTTGAACCATGCGGCTTATACAAAGGTGCGGCTATTCTGTGGATTTTTCTTCCACCGCTAGGGGCGCTCTAACCGGAAGTAGAATAAAAAATAAGATAGACGAAAAATCAATGCAAAGAAGAATTAGCAGATCTTTAGCAGATAGAACACGCACGACAAATTACTAACTGGTAATTATTTTCAAATCCAGCGAAGATGATTAAAGTGACTTGTGGTTTCAAACACAGGAGAAATGAAGGTAAATAAATACCGGTTATTTCTCTTGGTTCTGTTCCGTTTTAATCAGCAAAGTTGCTGCCGTGTTAAAAGGCACTGTTCGGAAAGAATCTGTTCAGGTACATACATGTACATTTACAGTACAAAATCGTTCTGTACATGCAGTAAATATCTAATTTTTCAACATAGATATCTGCGGCTTATAGCCCAGTGCGGCTTGTATATCTTTTTTTAAAATTTTTTAAAATAGAGCGGATGCGGCTTATATACAGGTGCGCTCTATAGTCCAGAAAATACGGTACTTATCTAGAGCACCATCGGATCACTCACCTCTGACCCTGTCCATTCATATGCCTGAAAAAACTACTAATACATATAGGTGGTGTCTGAACCCTACTCTCCTTCAAAAACCAGATTTCTGCAAATTTATAAGGGATCAGATTGGGCTATTCTATGAGACAAACTGTGCTTCTTCTCCCAATAGTTTTACATTATGGGACACACTAAAAGCCTTTTTAAGGGGACAAATAATCTCTTACCAGAAGGTATCAAAAAGAAATACATGGCAGAAATAGAAGAATTGGAAGCAGACATCTTGAAACTGGAAAAGGAGTTTCAACAATCAAGATCTAAAGAAGTACACCAGTTATTGGTAAACAAAAAGCTTAGATACAATACTTATAAAATTGAAAAAAAAAAAAAACATTCTAAGAAACAAGCAGAGATACTATGAATTGGGAGAGAAGGCGCACAAAATTCTGTCTTGGCAACTGAGAAAAGAAGAAACCTCTAGGACGATTAATTCAATCCAAACTGAAACAGGTTCTGTATCATATAACCCAACAGAAATTAATGATGCATTCAAACAATTTTACACACATTTATACACATCAGAACCACCAGAGAATCTGAGTAACACTGATGAATTTTTGTCCATGATTGAACTGCCCAAACTTGGCCAGGAAGATCAAAAGTGTCTTGATCTGCCCTTTACACAAAAAGAAATTGAAAAAGCTCTGGGCTCATTACAAGCAAACAAATCACCAGGAGAAGATGGGTTCCCTCCAGAATTTTACAGGGAATTTAAGGATTTACTCCTGCCACTCCTCATGGGTGTCATCAACTTGGCCTCCAAGACTCGAATACTCCCCGAGTCATTCTCTACAGCCATAATTACTGTAATTCACACAAAAAAAAAGTAGATCCTTTGAGATGCTCTTCATATTGGCCAATTTCATTGTTAAATACAGATTATAAATTAATTTCCAAGGCCCTAGCGAACAGACTTGGCCAATACCTGCCACAACTAATACATCCAGACCAGTGTGGCTTTATTTCAAAGCGTTCCTCAGCTAATAACCTATGTAGGCTTTTTAATATTATTCATTTAACAAAATCTGAAACAGAACCCAGTGCAGCTGTGTCTTTGGATGCTGAGAAGGCCTTTGATAGGCTAGAGTGGCCATATTTATTCAAAGTGTTAGCCAAGTTTGGGTTCGGTCAATTATTTCTTAGTTGGGTTCAAACTATCAAACCCCAGGCAAAAATCAGCACCAATGGACAGATTTCATCTACATTCCCTTTAAGCAGATCAAGTCAACAGGGATGCCCTTTGTCTCCAGCACTTTTTGTCTTGGCAATTGAGCCTTTAGCTGAAGCAATTAGACAAGATCCTGATATAAAAGGCTTTCAGGTGGGTCAGGCAGTTCATAAAATTAATTTGCTGGCAGATGACGTTATTTTGTACTTAAAAGACTCTGATAACTCTCTTTCCAAATTACAAACTGTATTAAATACTTATGGACCACTTGCATGTGACGTCACAGCCGATCCAGATTGTAAACAGACGCCATCTTGTCGGTCAAATGTCATATTTCCGCCTTCTACTTCTGGTTCCACTTCTACTTCTGGTTCTACTTCTGCTTCTGGTTCCACCTTTTCTTCTGGAAAACCCTACTATATACAATTCTACTACAACATCAACTCCACTGAAAATCAATAAAACATAAGACGAGTGGAATCCTGTGTCCGAGTCCTTCCCTTTCAAGTGTGGGAAACCCATGATGCTCACATACACTTGACAGCAGGCTGCTACGGGACCCTGACAGGCGTGCAAAATGGATTGCTGCCATCAGGTACACCATATATACAGTAATAGTGATAGACTACTGATACTTGATCTAACTGATAATATAAAATACTCAACCATAATAGTGGATATGGCGGCGCATGATGGGGATGCTGCGGCTACAAGCTCTCCCTACCTGTGCACATTTATGATTTTTGTGTGTATTTTTGCGCGTTGTTCGTCTGTACCGGACTTCAATAACCACTACAACCGTATGGACTTACTGGACATTGGTTTCCAGCAGAAAATGACTGTTTGTAGCGATTTCCATCGCATGCACAACATTCCGGACGAGACAGCGAGACCAGCGGGGTCTCCGTGAATTGTTATCGGGTCTGGCAGGCGAAGGCGTCGGGAGAGGAAGCAAAAGCGAGGCTGCAGAGCCGGCCTGTTGACTAAGCTCAGAAAACAGCCACTCAAACCTCCACTGCCAAGCCTCTACCTCTCCGTCAGATCCATGGTAAACAAGACGGACGATTTGGAATTACAGCTGGAATTACCTTATTCTATAATCGGCTGGTCAGTGCTATACTAGATACTACTGATATATCTAGTATCAGTACTAGCACTCAATACTTAAGTGACTTACCCATCCAATGAGGATTGTTATTTTCTTGTTTACAAGATGCCACATCTGAGGGGGGCTGACAAATCCTGAATTTCTGTAAAGATAACTGTCCAGAGATTTATAAGCACGCAGTGCTTCACCACTGAACAGCAAGGGAAAGTTAATGAGGTAATTATACACATCTGGGTATTCCACCTCTGGCAGTTCCATATCCACTCACACGGTTGTGAAAACTACGTCCGGTAATCGATAAGGGTCACTAATCTGTAGGTCGTTTATTTTAGACATATATCTAGTTATCTGTTCATTAGAAAAATGAGCTGTGTAGTCCGTTGGTTGAAATTGATCCATTTTGTACATGAGTGCAGCAGTATTCAGCTGTGTTGTTGACCGACAAGATGGCGGCTGTTTACATTCCGGTCATGTGACTGCAAGAGGTCTATAGTGGTAGTAGTAGTAGTAGTAGTAGTAGTAGTAAGAGAGAGAGAGAGAGAGAGAGAGAGAGAGAGAGAGAGAGAGAGAGAGAAAAAAGTGTTTCAGGTTATAAGGTGAATTTGGAAAAAAGTGAAATTATTCCATTGACAAATTTTGATCACTCCGAACTCCAGCGCACAAGTCCATTTAGATGGCCTATGGATGGTATAAAATACCTTGGTATATTTGTAGACAACAACCTCAAAAATCTGTACAAATTGAATGACCTCCCACTGCTCAGGAAGACTGATGATGATTTACGTAGATGGATGGGCTTGCCTCTCACCTTGATTGGAAGAGTGAATTGTATTAAAATGAATGTACAACCGAGATTGCAATATCTGTTTCAATCCCTACCCATTCCATTGCCACAATCATTCTTCAAAGCTCTCAATAGATACGTCAGACAATTTTTATGGAATTATAAAGCACCCCGGATATCTATGGGGAAGCTAACATGGGACTATGGCTCGGGGGGACTTCGACTACCAAGTTTTAAAAACTACTACCTGGCAGCCCAACTGAGGGTCATCTCATCCTTTTTTGAGGGCAGTGACGCCCCTTCTTGGACACAAATCAGACTGCACCCCCTGAATGAAAAGGTCCACGGTGACTTCATTTATAAGCATAATTCTGGAACTGTAAACAACAGGACAGACAACCCTATATTGAGGCATCTGATAAAAGTTTGGTATGAGGTTCACAAAAGTCTTGGATTGAAGGTGGGGCTGTCACCTAAAACACCTTTAAAGCAAAATGAACTTATACCCATGACTCTTGATAAGATTCTGGACAGATGGCACCATAAGGGAATCCAACACTTGGAGGATTGCTTCAATAAAGGACTTTTCATGTCATTTGAACACCTGAAGAGGAAATATAACTTGTCCAATCAAACCTTTTTCTGTTATCTCCAACTAAGATCCTTTCTGAGGGCTAATTTGGGTCCTGAAATGACTCTGCCTGTTATGAATGATGTTGAAAGATTTCTTTATGATGGGAATACACAAATTTATTTCTAAAATGTATCATCTGTTGTTGACTGAGGGCCCAAAACCAGGTGTGCATAAGTCTAGAATGAAATGGGAGTCAGATCTCAATGTTACAATTGACGAACAATTTGACAGAACTATGTCAAAACAGCTTGTCAACTATCATCAATGCCCGTTACAAATTGATTAACTATAATTTTCTACATCAGTTATACCTTACCCCAGAAAAATTACATTCATTCAAATCCAACCTGTTAGAAATGTGCTTTAGATGTGATACTGAAGTTGGTTCCTTTTTACATTGTACCTGGCTGTGTATGAAAGTTAGGCCTTTCTGGAATGATATCTGCTCCACTTTAACCAGGATCACGGGAGTTAATGTTCCAGTGGACCCTGAACTTTGTTTATTGGGGAACTTTACAAGTATTCGCCGTTCTCTAACCAATGCACAACTCAAATTCATTGAAGTTGCTCTATGCGTGGCTAAGAAGTGCATTGCAGTGTCATGGAAATCTGACTCCCCTCTTCTTATTGACAGGTGGTCTGTTGAGATGAATAGTTGCATCCCCCTGGAAAAAAAAATCACTTATTGTCTCAGAAAACAATATAACACCTTTTTGAAAATCTGGCAGCCATATTTAGACCATATTGGTACATCTCTTACACCAAATATTTAATGACTTAATGTAGTTGTTTGTATTGACCTTGAACACTGACCCCTTTATTTATTTTATTTATTTTTTTGATGGGGGAGGGGGGTTATCCTTCACACTTTGTCCTTTGTTATGTCTCTATACTGATATGTTCATACTCATTACACAAGAAACTGAAAATAAAATATTTAAAAAAAAGTTATAAAACCCAATTCTTCAACACAGTTTAGGGATGTTCACCGATTACATCACCAGTGTTGTAGTAGAGTCGCTTAATAGAAGTCCCAGAGAGGGGCCATTTGGCCTTTTTACCTAGAAAACCCACAAGAGGGCCAATTGGCCCCAAGTCCTCCCTGTAGACATTCATTTTGTTATGGAAATATGGCTGTTAGTTACCTTACAGCTTAGAAATGAAATCTTACAATGCCTGTTGAATGTTGAATCTCTGCATCTTCGTTCCTTGGAGAGGAGCTTCTTTCACCACAAAATTCTTGAGGGAACTGAAGCGATAGTCCATGTGCACTGAGGTATTTATCCATCAAACAATTGTCTGGTTGCAGTCACATGAGTCGTTATGGTCACATGGGACATTCACATGTTCACATTTTAGAATAGAATGTGTTTTTATTCCTCATTCTCACATTCACACAGAAGTAGCCAACATGACTTCACCACTGAAGTCTGAAGTGTGTGAAATGTGACCCCCTCACCCCACACACTGCCACTAACAGCCTCATTACCATAACAAAATGAGTGATTAGTGTATTGGGGAAAAGCGGTCGGGCCAAATGGCCCCATGTGGGTCTTCTAGGTAGACAGAAAAATGCTGGGACTGCTAGTGTTAACCTCGAGTCAGAGTCCAGTCTTGAGTCCCCAGTCTGAGACAAGTCCAAGTCATAAAAGAAAATCGAGTCAGAGTAGAGTCCATGATTGATCAGTCTCAAGTCTGAGAACAAGACTCCAACCGCACCATTTGATGGTGGCTGTTGCTGCCTTTATGTGAAACAGTCCAATACAGTAGCAGAGATGAACGTTACTGCTTGACTGTCCCATTTTAGTTAATAGGCTACAGATAAAAAGCTTGTTCATTGCTCACAAGACCTGCTATCAACAAGGCAAATAAGAGAGGGTTAACACTAAGCTAGTTCATTGGTCAGCAAGCAAGCCCCGCTATCAAGAGAGCAATGAACATACCGTAGCATGTCACTTACTTCTCTGGGTGTAGTCTTGCCAAATGATTCAAGTTTGAGGTTGTCCCCATTGTCTCCTCAATAGTTCTTCTACATATGGAACACATCGCAGTGCATTTTTTTCCCCACTGCACGAGAAGTCAGTATAAGCAAATCGGACAATCCTAGGGGCATTCTCTCCAGGAATTTTAGCACCATTAACATTAGTTTGTTTCTGAACATAACGTACGAACAGGTGAACGTGCATTCTCTTGCACAAAATGAGTATAAAAATTAGCGTAGATATAAATATTTTATGCCAAATTAATATGGCATGTTGCAAGAAGGAAGAAAAAAAATCCAGAGTCCTTGTCTCCAATTTACAAATCTGAATGCAGTTAACGCATGAGTCCGAGTAATCAGTGGTCAAGTCCAAGTCAAGTCACAAGTCCTTAAAATTAGGGCACGGGTTGGACTTGTTTAAAAAATAAAAATTTAAAAAAATTAAAAAACCTGCACAACACCCCACACACATGCATTCTTTTTAGGAAGAGGGGGATGATGGGAAATGCCAACCTTGTTTCTGTGGATGTAGTAGAGTCCGTTCAACAGCATTTGCATGACCTTCTTAATCTCCGACAGCGTGAACTTAACGTTGGCATTGCTTAGCAGGCCGGCCAGATCGTGCTCGCAGAAATCAAACACCAGGTATATGCTGCCCTTGTAACGGTTAAACTGGGTGGCTGCACAACACACAAAAACACAATCCTCTTTAGGGGGGGGAAAGAGTATGAATTCCTCTCACCTAAATGCAGAATCCACACAATGCTCTTAACTGTTTATTCATTTGCACTGTTTAAATCCACAAACATTTCCAATAGTGCCAAAGTGTAAACATAAACCATCAGCTCCTCAGCATTCAAGAGATGCAAGGGTTCTGACACAAATTCTTCATTTTCAAGACAGAAACTTCCCTTTGTTTTGAGATATTTTAAAAGGACTTTAAGCATCTAATTCACTGTAATGAAAGAAACCCAGTAAAGAGCCTTACCTTTTGTTCGACAGATCTCAATCAGATTTACGACGTTCTCATGCTTCAGCAGCTGGAGGATCTTGATCTCCCGCAGTGCTGTGATGGGAAACTAAAAAGAAACATTTCAACACTTAACATACAAATTCAACCAATCTTTACACAGAACATGATGGAGCACAACACAAAAAAACTAAATATCTGCAAAGAAGTTTGCACAGAAACATTTCACACAATTGCTTAATTGTTGTTTTCACCATCTTCATAAACAAGATTGCATAATCGGGGGGGAGCCAACATGCAGCAGCAATTACAAAGAAGTTATCATCCAGAAGAATATTTAAAATCTTAAGACAAAAGACCACCTCATACAGGACCTAGTCTTCACGCCAGACACAAATCAATGGGCCAAAAAAGCTTGTGTACACTTTTCTTGCCACAAGCTTCAGAAGCCTGAAGGCTACAGTCTGACTGTCCACCTCATCAACTGCACACATTACATACACATGCTTTTTAATAAAAAAAAAAAAAAAAAAAAAAAAATTATATATATATATATATATATATATATATATATATATATATATATATATATATATATATATATATATATAAAAATAAAAACAAGACGGTGTGCTCCCGTTCACTCCCATTTTATAAAAACGATGCTAAAACGTCTCTACCATGCTGTCAAATTCACAACCAGTCTGTGCAGTCAAAACTTTCTCAATCTTGAATTTACACAATAATGTTGAGTGGAAAACTCACTGCTTTGGTAGACCCGCCCCCTTCTCTGGGAGAAATGGATCAGACCACATTCTCAAACTCTCTTTATTGCATCCATCCAGAGAGCTTAAATAGGTTCAGCTGGATGTATTTCATGAACACAGACGCAACAGAAAAGCATTTGCCCTGCCAGAGATCACGAGCTGAATCTTGATGCCACAGCCACCCATGTCCAGGATCCCGGGAGCAAAATTGTTCATGGTCTCAGGGACGGAGGGGTGCCACATAGACACAAACTGATCATGGATGTCCGTGAGCTCATACATGCACACGGGGTAGGGAGTGGAATAGCATGATCTTACGAGTACGTTAAGCCACCCCCTGACATTGCACGATCAGTGGCTCAAAAAGTCACCTGGTGGCTTCACGTCACTGGTTGGTAGGCGTGTGATAGGGGAGAGATGCATGATGGATGGGAAATGGTCATTGAGAAATTGAAAAAGATGGCTGCAGCTGTGTTTCTCTGAACTTATGGCTGGTTTTTTTTATCCAGCAAAAATCTGAGGAATCCTACTTAAAATTAAAAATATTTGCTGCTATTTGAAGTAAGAAGAATCTAATCAAATATCTACAGTAAAATTGTGGCCTTTGTATTTTGTGAAGTGTTTCTGGGACTCTACTGCTCAATTTTCAGGCCTAGTAGGCCCTGATTATCAAACAATGCCACCTAAAGCTTCCAACTACACCACCGAGGAATATGTTACCATGGCTCAAGTGCATGAATTATTGGATTAGCAAAAGGACTTTTACAGAACTTTGCTTGAACAACAAGAAAAAAAAAGCTTCAAATCTTGTGTACAGATCATAGTTGATTCTTCTAATAAGAGGATTGATGATCTGTCAAAGCAAGTTTATGATTTTAAGGTGAGTCTGGAAATGACTCAAAAGGAATGATGATTTTAAAATTTCTTGTGGCACTTTGTCTAAGAACTGTAGTGAAATCAGGACATATTTGGAGACAATTTGTAAAGGTTTGATTTCAGTCTCAGACAAGACTGAATATCTGGAGGGACAGACAAGATAGCATAGTTTTGTTGTGGATGGCATCCAAGAGTCTGTGAAAGGGGAAAAAAAAAAAAAAAAAAAAAAAAAGTGTCCGAATCTAAAGAAAAAGTGAGAAAACTATTCAGTGAAAAATTACAACTGGATCACTTGAAAATAGAGCTGGACTGGGCTCATAGAACTTGAAAGCCAGTGACACCATCAGAAAAGCCCAGACCCATTGTGATCAGATTCCTGCGGCTGAAGGACAAACTTGCTGTTCTGGATAAAGCTAAAAACCTGAAGGGCTCAGGCATCTTTATTAATGAGGATTTTTCTGAACTCGTCCGACAAAGAAGGAAAGATCTACTCCCTGCAATGAAGGCAGCTCGAGAGAGAGGTGACATTGCACATTTGAGATATGACAAACTTATTGTTCATCCACCTATTCAAAACCCTCCACAACAAAGGAGGGCTAATACTCAGTAATGCCCACCATGACTCATTTTACAGTACTCTGATTTTTTTTTATGACATATCCACAGTACATTACATTTACACCCTATGGACTACTGCAATACATCTGACTTTGATGACCATATTTTTAAGCCTTTTGATTCCTCTGAAATTGATTCTTACAATTGATGTTGACCCAGATCTACATTTTTTTTATCATTTGATGCCATTAATCTTTGTAGATTTTTTCTTGGTGACTATGAATTTAAAGTTAGGGATGATCTCTCCCTGAAGTCAGTTAGGGCTGAGGTGGAATCTGTTTTTGTGGAGCTCTCTGGTGTTTTTGGTGGAAAATTTTTTTTATAGTTGGTGTTATCACCCACCTGACTCTACTGTCAAAGATTTTAATGAAAGTCTGTCCAGTTCTCTTGACTTGATAAACTTTGTTATATTTTAGATTTTAATATAAACCTCTTAAAAGTAATTTAGATACATTAACTGCAGATTCTCAATATTCTTTATTCTAGTTACTTTTTTCCTCTTATTTATAAATCTACAAGAGTAAAGGAAAATTCAGTAACTTTGATAACATCTTAAAACAACTTGAATGAAGGAATGAAATCTGGGGTTTTGTATTTAGATTTGTCAGATCATTTTCCTGGCGGCACGGTGGTGTAGTGGTTAGCGCTGTTGCCTCACAGCAAGAAGGTCCGGGTTCAAGCCCCGTGGCCGGCAAGGGCCTTTCTGTGCGGAGTTTGCATGTTCTCCCCGTGTCCGCGTGGGTTTCCTCCGGGTGCTCCGGTTTCCCCCCACAGTCCAAAGACATGCAGGTTAGGTTAACTGGTGACTCTAAATTGACCGTAGGTGTGAATGTGAGTGTGAATGGTTGTCTGTGTCTATGTGTCGGCCCTGTGATGACCTGGCGACTTGTCCAGGGTGTACCCCGCCTTTCGCCCGTAGTCAGCTGGGATAGGCTCCAGCTTGCCTGCGACCCTGTAGAACAGGATAAAGCGGCTACAGATAATGAGATGAGATGAGATCATTTTCCTATATTCCAATATTCTTTAATCAAGTCTAATAAAATTAAACAAAATAAGAAAAAGATGCACAAAAGAATTATGAGCAAGTCAAATATTTCTAAATTTAAATGATATGCTTGCCAGTATTTCATGGAATGATCTATATAAAGAAAATAATGCTCATTTTGCATATCAAAATTTTATGAAAGTTATTAGTTTTAGTTTCAATGAATGTTTTCCAATAGGCAGTTTTACTAGGAAATGCAGTCAAGATTTTAGTAAGCCTTGGTTTACAGTTGATTTGCTTAAGCTGCTGAGGAAAAAGAATAAACTGTACAGAAAATATGTCTCAAATCCTACACCTCTTACTCATGGTGTTTATAAATCTTACAGAAATAAATATACTCATTCCATTAGATTTGCAAAAAAGAAATTTTTTGTGAAAAATTTAAGAGATGTTCAAATGACACTAAAACCACATGGAAAGTTATAAATCAGTTGCTGCATAGAGAAAAAAGACTCACTCAGAGTTACCCTCAATCTTCTTAGATGGTGTCAATTCTTTTAACAATTCATTTGATATAGCTCAAATTTCATGATTTTTTTTGTTAACATTGGTTATAAATTGGCTAGTAAAGTTCCTGCTTGTTGTGGTAATCCATTGGATTTTATTACAGAAAATTATCCTTCTCTTTTTTTAAGCCTCCTGATGTTCAAGAAATAAGTGACATTACTGATGAACTAAAAACATCTTCAGCTGATAACATTTCTGCATCCCTTGTTAAACAGGTCAAACAGTCAATTTTGAAGCCACTGGTTTACATTTTTTCTCTGTCTATGAAAACAGGCGTTATACCAGAGGATTTAAAGGTCCCCTTGCATCGTTTTTTCATTAATTGTGCGGTGGTCTCTAGTATGAATGAATGCCCTGTGAGCCGGTTCTGGTGAAAAAAAAAATGCTGTGGTTCTCCTGTTTCAGGCTGTTCTAGTTTGGTGGAGGAGCGGGGGGCGGGAGAATGACAGGATTTCAGCTCTTACTCAGGTCCGCCGACAGGGGGGGACAAACGGGTATGTTGTCCCGGGCCCAGGAATAGGGAGGGCCCAGAACTGGGCTCTCATGAAGTTGCGATTAAATTAAATTATTTCATTTCAAAATGTGTTGATTTGGGGGAGAAATGGGCTATATTTGCATTCAATAAATGATTTCTAGATCTTTTGCCTTTATTGTCTTTGAAAAAGGTGTCAAGAACCCCCTACCACCCCTAATGCAAAAATGGTTTGGTCTGACTCTTTGATTAAGGGGAAAAAACCGACATTGTTTGATCATAGCGCTTCGACAATCAGCGTGCGTGCCATTTGCCAACATGCACAAGTCAGGAGCACAGAAAAGAAAAGAGAAAAAGAGAGGAAGAAACCAAGAGACTCAGGGGCTCGCTGCATAAATATTTTAAAAAAGATTCGGATGATGCTGCAGCAGGTACTAGCAAAGGCAGTGGGGCAGCTGAGCCAGATAAGTAGGGTGACCATTCGTCCGGACAGTCCGGTTTTAGAGCCGTCTGTCCGGACGTCTGTCACGCGTCCTCACTTTTTACATTTTGTCCTCATTTCGGACCCTCAGCCACCACCGTTGCATCAATCGTCACAAATCCCCGCCCATTATTTACACTTGCTGTTCTGCGATGACATACAGGCAAAGATAGCCTACAGGGATTTCTCATATACAAACATTCGCGCTGCGCACGCAGCTGATGGAGCCTGGATTTTGTTAGGGGGGCTCCCATTCAGAGCATTTTGTCCCGGGCCCAGCCAAAGCTGTCAGCGGCCCTGCTCTTACTCATTAATATTCATGACATGTAAACGTGTTACCTCCGATTGGCTAACAGCAATCAGTAAACGTGTTACCTCTAACTGGCTAACAGCACTGTGATGCTACCTCCAGTGGGTCAGAACAAGCGGATATGGGTGTCTTTGTAAAAACTGTTTCAATTAGCTATTATGGTCTCGAAATCGATGTTTTGATCAATAACAATGTAGATGTAGCAGCGGGGGTGTGGCCGAGCGGCAGTCTGTGAATGGAGGGCAGAGTCAGGGAAGGTAAGTGGCAGAATCACTGCACCTGACGGGAATTAACGTGTGCTTGTGTGTCTTCCCCAGTGACCGCGCCCTATAAGAGGAGAGGGAGAGCAGAGGAAGGGAGCTCTCTCCCCAACCAGAACACTTGTGCGCACGTGGGAGAGTCGTTCATTCATTTATTGAATTGAATAATCCCTGTGGCAGCGGCTCTCAAGGCACGAGGCACGGAGCGGAGCTCGCCTCGGGGTGTGTGTGGGGGGGGGGGGATAACGTCCCCTGGCTGGGAGCTGACGGGCCCTGGCAGCACTGGTTTGTTCGGGAGAGGGCAGGGGTCGCTGGTTGCCAAGTCTGGGGAGGCTGGGACCTAGGGTTAGGTGAATTACGTCCCGAGGCGCAGAGCTAGCCCACCCAGGGAGCACTCTTTCGTTCGGGAGAGGGCAGAGGCCGCTGGCTGCCAAGTCCAGGGAGGCTGGGACCTCCCCTGCCTGAGTTACGAGCATGCAAAGTCGGGCTGGAGCCACCGTTGAAATGAAACTGATGCGAAGCACCGCGGGGCAAATTACATCCCGAGGCGCGGAGCTAGCTCACCCTGGGAGCACTCTTTCGTTCGGGAGAGGGCAGAGGCCGCTGGCTGCCCAGTCGGAGGAGGCTGGGACCTCCCCTGCCCGAGTTACGAGTGTGCAAAGTCGGGCTGGAGCCGCCGTTAGAAACGAAACTGATGCAGAGCACCGCACCGTGCCTCGGGGCGAATTACGTCTCTCTCCTCGTGCTTTCTTCCCATGGCCGGTCGCAAGCCAAGGTGGGTGAGGCCATGAATACTAATTTTCGAAGTGATGTAAGTTCGTATGGCTTTTTCTGATCTGCTCGTTTTTCCGACTATTTTCTTTCATAAGCTAATACAGGGAATGGGAGTAGAATTACATTTTCACATGCAGCATGCATATGCAACTCGGAGTGAACTATGGTATTTCAAAACGAGCCAGTATTAAACATTTTTGGCGGAAGGGCACCTTTAAAAGTTGCCAAAGTTATTCCTCTGTTTAAAGCGGATGATCAGTGTTTTAATAATTATAGACCCATATCTATCCTGCCATGTTTTTCAAAAATATTAGAAAAAAATTGACAAAAGGATTATTTTTCACCTAGATTCTAATTCAATTCTTTACAAAACATCAGTATGGTTTTCGGAAAAATCATTCCACTTATATGGCTTTGCTTCATTTGATTGACAAAGTTACCTCTGCATGAGAAAATAATTAATTTACCTGTAGTATACTCACTGACTTTTCAAAAGCTTTTGATACAGTCAACCATCATATTTTATTGAAAAAAATTGCATAAATATGGTTATGATTCTACGTTTGAATGGTTAAAAAAAACAAAACAAAACAAAGTCTCAAACAGAAGACAGTTTGTTTGTATTAATGGATGCTATTCCAACAAAGCTACACTACTTTGTGGGGTCCCACAGGGGTCCGTTCTTGGACCATTATTATTTCTTATTTATATTAATGATTTATCAAATGTCTCAAATATTCTTCCTCCAGTAATGTTTGCATATGATACAACTAGTTCATTCTCACTCAAATTTCAATTCTCTGATTAAAAATGTTAATGCTGGTTTAATTACATATGTTGCATGGTTCAGATTAAATAAGTTCTCTGAATATAAAATCTAATTATATAATTTTGTGGTTAAAAAAAAATATATATATTCTAAGGACTTTTGTAAAGTTACAATTCAGTCTGTTGAGATACCTCAAGTCTCAACAAGATTCCTGGGAATTTTTGTTGAGAGTTTGACTTGGAAAGCACAAATTGACTGGGCTAGCAAAAAAAAAAAAAAAAAAAAAAAAAAAAAAAAAATCTATTGGTATAATTAGGAGGATTAGTAATCTTGTTACCACAAACTGTCTTCTTATACTTTATTATAGTTTAATTGATCCATATCTTTCATATTGTAATATAGTTTGGGCAAGCACTTTTCCTACTACACTTCACAGAATTTTGGTCCTGCAGAAACGTTTTGTTAGGCTGGCAACCCGATCTGAGTCTCATGCCTCATCTGTACCTCTTTTTCAGAAACTTCAGATACTTACTATTTATGATATCAATATCTCTCAAATGTGTTTTTATTTATAAAGGTATATTCAAATCATGAAAATTTTCCAGAGCACTAAGACTTATTTTAAATTTAATTCACAGATCCATTTTTATTCAACCCGACAATCTTTAGATCTTCATCCTTCAAGATTTCTTACGTGCAGAGGTCAATTTACTATAAAATTTAGGGGTTCCAAATTATGGAATGGTTTTTCCCCATTTGGAAAAGAACTGCTTCTCTATAAAATGTTTCAAAAGATGTTTAAAAGCCCATTTAACTGCCGTTTTGAAATTCTAATTCATACATAACATTTTATCATCATTGTTCATATTTCTTTTTATTGTTATTTTTGTTACTGTCATTACAACTTGATGTTATGTTTCTTATTATTAGTTCGTTATTTTATGCAGTTATAATATTCTTTGTATGTTAATTTTCTATTCTTTATAATTGTGAAATTTTAATTATAGCAGGGTTTCCCCAGGTTTGACCACCATAAATTTAAGACTTTAAGACCTTTTTAAGACCACTTAAATGAGAATTAAGACCTACATCGCACCCATTATGCGGTCGTAGAACACCAGATCAAATTCCCAATAATGACAAATGTTTCAAGTAAAAATACTTTTATTATAAAAGTTATATACTTAAGTCATCATGTGCATTGCTTGTCGAATCTTCACATTCAAGACAAAAAAAAAAAAGCTTAAACCTGGAAGAAAGGAACACAATGTAGGGTCCAAGTCATGGCCTTAAAAGGTACACAAAAATGCAATAGGCATACCAACACATTAATGCCAAAAGATGTGCACTTTAGGCCTAACTCGAGGCCTAAAGAACTGTCTCTGAACTAGTTATGACCATGCACCCAGAGATGATACTTAAAATAAAAAAGTGATGTGGGTGTATTTTTTTTTTTAAATAAAATATCAAAACATTCACAACACTCTAAACAGACAAACTCCTTGTCTTAGTTTCCCAGCACTTGCTTCAACCATTTTACATTTTGTACCCTTGTAAACGAGGGAGGGAGACATATACAGGGGGCATAGATAGATAGGAGACAAGGGGGATAGATGGGAAGAGAGAGATCGATCGATAGAAAAGAGGTAAGCCTAAAGTCTCTTAAAAGGTGCACAAAAATGCAATTGGCGTACCAATACATTGGTACAATGGTGTGCACTCACGAGGGCTGAACGATATATCATTTTCGACCGAAAATCACGATCTCAGACAACACGATTTTGGGATAGTCAAAGCCGCGGTTTTTCTCAGTGCTCCTAAACTACTGACCCATGTTTTGTTTCGTCAATAAATTGTCCTCATTTTTTACACTACAGACAAAAAAAATTACGTTCAGGAAAGGCTTGTGGCACTCAGTGTGAAAATTTTGTGAATATCTCCTTCCGTTTTCGTGTAAATCCCCGTCGTTTGGAGGGAGCACTGTGAGGAGAAACTGTGCTTTCTCTGTCTGTGTCTGAGCGCGCGGGTGGGGGAGGGGCTGCTCGCTCACTCTCTCTCACACACACACACACACACACACACACACACACACACACACACACAGGAGGGAGGGGCCCTGCAATAGACCCTTTTCAGTCACGTGACCTTCGTAAACGCGACCGCCATTTTGGATATGTAGTGGACTTCGGCTCGAATCGGTTTGAATGCGAGGAAGGCGACAAACATAAAAGAAAAAAGGAGCGAGATGCAGAAAACTGTATTTACTAGTTTACTGTAATTATGATCTGGCAGCTACTTACACCGGATCCAGTGTAAATAGCTGCCGCGAGCTAGCTGCCGGAGCCAGCTGCTGGAGCCGCGCGCTTCCCGGCCGGGGCTGCGAGCTAGCGCCGGCAGCTATTTACACTGGATCCGGTGTAAATAGCTGCCAGATCATAATTACAGTAAACTACACTGCGTTCCAAATTATTATGCAAATGACATTTTTCACTGGTTTTCCAAAATAAATAACGAAATGACAAGTCATCATAATTTTCAAGTCATCAACCGTTAGAGTACAAAGCAAATGTTTTTGAACGAACCTTCCAATGATAACTGTATTTTTTAAAAAATTGAAAAACTGAAAAAATTGAAAATGCACTGTTCCAAATTATTATGCAAAGCAGAGTTTTAAAAGATTTTGTTCTTGTAAAGAACTAAAAATGGCCATTTGTGAAATTGCATCAGCAGGTGATAATTACTCAAAAACATCTTACCGTTCTAGTTCCATTACTGGATTTGTAGCTGATTCACAGCACACACATAATTGTGCAGATTAAGGCGCATTAAGAAAGGTTTCTGTCCGATAAATACATTTGATTAAGAGAATATATGCTAAAATATATTACAAAGCAGGAAAAAGGTGAAACAGTTCAAATTTGAAGCTGCTGGTAGCTCTGGAGTCCCACAAACACCAAGATGTTGTTATGAAGAAACCTTCTATTTGGCCCACCTTAACTAATGCTCACAAGCAGAAACAACCTAGAAATACAAGAAAACCACATGCAAGAGTGCATAGGTATTCTTAACAGCATGAGATGGTGCACTGCCATGCCCATACATGAAGACGATATAAAGTGGTCAGTAGTCAGTCTTAAACTCAACATACTTCCCAAACATCATTTTCACACATTTGGGTACCCTAAAGGAGGCATCCAGGTGTCTCCCCATGATTCCAGCCCAAATCATGACTCTGTCTCCTCCTTGCTGATGTAGTCGCCTTATTAGGACATGGTGGTCATTCACCAACCATCCACCTGGAGCATCCAGGGCACTCAACAGTGCAAGGACACTCAACAGTGAACAAGACTGTTTGAAAAGTAGTCTTTATGTATTTCTAGGCCTACTGGAGTCGTTTCTGCTTGTGAGCATTGGTTAAGGATGACCAAATAGAAGGTTTATACATAACTGCATATCTACACCTTGGTGTTTCTTATGCCGCTTTTCCACTACAAACGCGGCTGAGTCGGGCTGAGCCGTGCCGTGCTGACTCGAGCTGAGTGGGGCTGTTGGAGTTGCATTTCGACTACAACCGCGCTGAACCGTGCTGGCTGGAAGTGGGTGGACACATTGGGTGGAGTTAGCGAAAGTGGGTGGACGTCACGTGATGTCGTTAAGCAGCGCAAACAGTGACATCAGTGAGCTTTTAAGCGGTAGTCTCACGACCCGAATAGTAAACAATAAACATGGACATGGAGTCGTTAGTGTTGCTGGTCTTGGTGCTGTGGCTTGTTGTCACCGACAACAGATACTGGCAAGAGCGTATAGATGAGGCGAGGCGCATAAGGCTTCAGAAATTCTCGTAATTCTCCTTCTTCCGGGTTTACGGTGTTTACAGATCCCAGCGTGCTCGCGGGGCATGTGTGGGCATGTGAGGACACTCCTCCTCACCAATCAGTGCACAGGGGAGTGTCTGTTCACGCCCCCAGCCTCACTCGGCTCGCTTTGGCTCGCTTCAGCCCCACTCCAAAACGGTGCGAGTTTTAGGGGCTAAGCAGGGCTGAAGCGAGCCGAGTCGTGCTGTTTTTTGGTAGTCGAAACGCGAGCCGTGTCAGGCTGAAGTGAGCTGAAGCGAGCTGAAAAAGGGTAGTGGAAAAGGGCCATTAGACTCCAGAGCTACCAGCAGCTTCAAAAGTGACTTGTTTGTTGCTTTGTAATAGTATTTTATCATTTACTCTCTTGTTCTGATGTATTTATCTGGAAGAACCTTTCTTAATGTGCCTTTATCTGCACAAACCTGTGTGTGCTCTGAATCAGCTACACATCCAGTAATGCAACTTGAACTGTAAGATTTTTTGATTGAACTAGGTTTTGATTCCAGTAATTATCACCTGCTAATGCTTCAAATTTCATAAATGGCCATTTTCAGTTCTTTACAAGAACAACATCTTTTGAAAATCTGCTTTGCATAATAATTTGGAACAGTGCATTTTCAGTTTTTCAATTTTTAAAAAAAATACCGTTATCATTGGAAGGTTCGTTCAAAAATATTTGCTTTGTACTCTAACGGTTGATGACTTGAAAATTATGATGACTTGTCATTTAGTTATTTATTTAGGAAAACCAGTGAAAAATGTCATTTGCATAATAATTTGGAACGCAGTGTAGAATGGAATGTTAACAGCAATGTAATGCCTTTTCTGGCTAATTTTATTCGTCTTACCTCCAACAAAGTGGTCACTACACAAGCGTTGGTATGCCGCTATCCATCTTCTCCGTCGGTCAGCATCTACCGGGATCCGATAAAATGATAACCCTTGCCTTGTTTGTTGATGGTTACTACATCCAGGTGCACAACAATATAGTGGCATGATGGAAGTCTTGCTGAAAATAAACACTTTCTTTGCTGCCGTTCCTCAATGTTGGCTGTGGTAAACTACTAGTAGTACATGTCCAAAATGGCGGCCGCGTTTGTCGTGACGTCACGTGAAAAGGGTCCATAGTGACTGCTACAGCCACTGCATCACTCTTATTTCCCACAGGGGAATTGTTGGCTCTAGTTATAATTTATAATGCTTATGTACATTCTTTTACAAAAGTGCAATATTTTGATGCTGCTGAGCCATTGATCAACCTTTTTTTTTTTTATGTCTGATATGTTGTAGATGGGAAAAGTAAAAGAAGCAAAAGTTTACTTAAAGATGGCTCTCTTTATTTTTATTTTAAGTTATTATAACTTGTTCCTCAGGCACTCAATGTTAATAAACAGGCCTACATTTGAAATCTGTTGACCTCAGTTTTCATTCTTGCATTAGCTTTATGGAATTCATTGTATTAATTAATTTGCACTGAAACTTGATTTAAAGAAAAAAAAATCGTGGTTGAAATCGAAATCGCAATATCTGCCAGAAAAATCACAATTCAATTTTTTCTTAAAATCGTTCAGCCCTAGCACTCACCAGTCAAAAAGCCAAACTGAGGGCCCAACTCAAGGCCTAAAGAACTGTCGCTAAACTAATTATGACCATGCACCCAGAGATGATAAACAGAAACTCTTTGTCTGTCTTAGTTTCCCAGCATTCAACTTGCTTCAACCATTTTACATTTTGAAGAATAAAAAGCAATGTAAATACTCCTAGTAAACAAGGGAGGGAGGCAGGCCCGGCGCCAGGAACAGTTTACTAAGGGGGCAATTAGAAATCGCAAGGGGGCAGATATTTTTCATATAGTGTGTAGTAGTGATGGCTGTCTGACAACGTGTTTCAAACAATTAACTGCGCCAACCACAAAACCACGGCCCCAAAGGTTGCTTTAGTCCGGGAAAATCATGTGACATATTACCAGGGCAGTTGCACTTTATCAGCACCCGTGCCCACCTGTTAACCCTCCCCTCCAATTTTCTCAGACACGCGTTACAACCGGAAAGATGCCAAACATAAAACAAAACACACAAACCTACAGGCAAAGTCCTTTAAATTTAAAATACATACAAATAGCTCCGCGGCATGAAAACAAAACGTCAATGCAAGTCTAAGGTACTTGGCTCGGCGGTCAAAATCATAATTTAAAAACAAACAAACAAACAGACCCCGCGGCTGCACCAGTAATAGCCTTCCTGACTCGCACTGAGTCAACGCGAACCACTTAATCCGCGATCCCAGTTTAGGCGTGTAGGGGACAAAACACTCTGAAGTGATGAATTTTCACCCCCGCTGCATATCTGAGCTCCGTATCAATGCGCTGCCGAAGCGCGCAGAAGGTGTTAGTACGCCTGTCATTATAGTGCAGACTTTCCATAGCATAGAAAATCGCTACGTTTCAATTTGTGTAACTGAACTTGTTTCATATCACTGGTCATATAAACCTATGTAAACAGGAAAAACGCGGAAGAGTTTGGTCGCATCTAACTACAGCCCCAAAAAATACCATTGGCCATACTGAGCCTAGCTACATTGCTAACAGGAGTGACAGCGCATCTGACTGCGTCTGACTGACTGGGAGGTCGCGCAAAGCTCGGAGAGGTACGGAGCAACTCGTCTCAATTCAGATAAGAGCATATTTCATTATGGAAGTACGGTGGACTGTTCCTTTAAAGAGAGGCCCACTGTGATCAGCTGCGGCGATTGGCAGGTTGTGTTCCATGAGAAAATTTGTGAATAAAACTTCAGCTTTTGTCACGCTGTCAATCGAGGATCGATCAACGAACATCGAGGTGATCGTCTGGTTAGCACTTCCAGATTTGGCCAAAGTTTGATGCGAGACAGAACTCACGTGTTGTCTGACATTGTAAACACCGGAATGTGCTACAGAGAAATGGACATTACATATGGTGCACAATGCATGACTCGTGGATTTTCCTGATTTTGTGATAACTGGATACAAGGTACTGTATTCCTCTTTAAATTTTTGGTACACGGTCTTAGTTTTGCCGATCGTTTTTCTTGCTTTTTTCGGCGGCGGGTCAGACGGATAGGCTGAACTGTCAGCCATTTTTTGCTTCTTCTAAAGTACAAAATGTGCACTGGGCTCTTATTGGTCGAAATTTGATAAAATTGCTGAGGTTAACCAATCAGAGACCGTGTTTCTAAAGCATTGGCTGACCTCTAGTAATAGCGCCCTCTGCCGGAAGACTGGGAAATCGCAAATGTGGGAATTCTGGTGGCAAATTTGAAAATATCAATTATGAGCAAAAACCGTAATAATCGACTTCAAAGTCGTAATGGCGTAATTGGACCACCGAAACCGTAATGATTACGGGCAAACCGTAATGGTTGGCATGTCTGATAAGACACAATGAGATAAATAGATAGGAAAGAGGTATACAGATGGATAAGAGATCAATAGAGAGCGATAGACATAATATAGATAGATAACAGAGTGGTAGACAGACATAAGAGATAGATAGGAGAGAGGAGAGGAAAGATAAGATATAGATCATAGAATAGTGAGATCAGGGTTCCTACAGATATTTTATGTTGAATTTACTACCTTTTTACTACCTTCACAATTTTTTTTTTACTACCACAGCGATGATTTGGACATTTTCTCACAATTTAACAAGGTAATCTTTGAGTGTATGTGTTAGTCCAAGTGAATGTGCTACATATAAGTTAGTGACAACTCTACCCAAAGAGTTGGATTGATGAGACAAGGTAGAAAGAAAATCTGAACGTATCGGTAGTGTAACTCTTTCCCTTTGGACGCATAATAGAACCTCCCATTGCTAGGGCTACACATGGAGTAATGCACATTTGCATAAAAGAAAACAAACTTCCACATATAATTTATAATTTTATTGAACTGTGAAACTGTGGCCCATAACCTCTTGGTCGTCAGCTCGTCCATGCCCCAGGAATTGTGAGCCGAAGTACCTCGACTGTACACAACCATCCTCCAAAAACCGAACGTGGATGTCCATTTGTTTTTTCTTGGACGTTTGGTTCATGCTCTCGTCAAACATAATTACAAAAGGTCCGGCGTTAGTTATTGCCTCGACCAGGTGCCTCTTAAAATAAGGGGCAATGCCAAATTTAATCATGTACCTGGTTTTGTCACTGGCCAAAGCAAATGATTTGGCGATCTGGGAGTCCGGGAACATCCTCCGAAACAGATCTCCGATGCTTTCGTTAGAGCTGAAGGAGTGGTGTTTCACCGCCAAATCCAAACACCACAGTACCTCAGCCTCAAGCGAGTTAGTGCCAGTTATGACCGTCTGATGTCCTGAAAGGCTGGTGGTAGCCATGGCGGTAGTATTACCAACGGTGGATTCAGGGTTTATCGGAGCAGGCGAGATTGAGGGCGTTGTGACCGTAGTAGTCGCAGAAGTGCCTCGGCAAAACAACAGTAGTAGCTGTCTATTTCGTCCACGCATCCTTCCCTGGTGGATGTTCGATTCCATGTGGGACCTAATAGCCTTCACTCCCATCCAGGTAATGCTAATAGTTTTCTTGCACACTATGCAGAACGCCTCTCGCCGATTGCCATCTACCGCCTTTAGCCAGTCTTTAAAATCAGGTTCCTCCAGCCAGAGGTCTGAAAATTTGCATTTCCCCATTGTTTAATTCTCATGCAGATGTCGCCAGTCGGGTCAACAGATAGATTCGACTAGAGCCGTATAAACAAAGTCAGTCTCGTACTAAACAATCTCTGGTATAAATTTATACTGGATTCGACCGTTATTGGAATTCAACGCGCATGTGCCACCAACTCCTCAGGCCAAAAAAAAAAAAAAAAGTGCGCGTTTCCGGTTACCCGACCGACCCTAAACTTTTTTTTCGATTTTTTCCCCAGTCGCGACTTTTATATATAACCCAACCGCGTGAACTGGAAGTTTTTGTCACTCACTGGGAAAATCAGGGCTTTCCACAA
This sequence comes from Neoarius graeffei, assembly GCF_027579695.1. Lineage (NCBI taxonomy): Eukaryota > Metazoa > Chordata > Actinopteri > Siluriformes > Ariidae > Neoarius > Neoarius graeffei. The sequence continues at coordinate 27,445,736 of NC_083580.1, read as the reverse complement.
GCACCGGCTGCCGGCCATACAGCCGACTACACAATTAAGTCCAGCCGGCTACTTTAATGACTTATTTTTGTAGCCCACAGGCTCTAAATATTAATTTTCGATTTTAATAAAATTAAATGTTTATCTAACGGACTGACAATAATGTCAAACTGAACTGCACTCATTTAAGTTGTGATTCGCGCTGTTTGTACCGATAATAACCACAAATTCCCCACTGACTTCGTTGATCAGGGGAGAGTAACTAGGCCAATTTATGCTGACAACCCAGTCCTCGCAGACGGTGTCGCAGATAGCGTCTGCGTAGCCCCCCCACCTTCGCAGACACTCTGCGCGCACCTCCCAAAAATTGTGACCACCGCAGAAGCCTCGCAGACAAGAGGGCTCTGATTGGTCCACTCTACATCCGCTGTACATGCACTTCTGCTTCCCTACTTTCCCGGTTTGGTTTGTTTTCACGACCGCCATTTTTAAAAACACGAGCGAAGATGGAGCAGCACGAAAAGCGGTTGATCGAGGAAGTGAGGAAGTACGTGCATCTATACGACTCCAGTTCTAGTCATTATAAGTAACCGGAGGATAAACACTCCACTAACCACACCCACCAACTACTCCGAGCGATTTCGCGACTTCGCGCCCCCTTGCGTTGTGGCGGTGAATAACATCGCGCACGCCTTTTATACTCCCCGCTCAATGATAAATTACAACTGTCTGCGAAAAGCTATCTGCGAAAGCCTTGTCGCAAGAGCATGCAGAGGCCTTAATGGTGGGGTACTAGATTTTGGAATAACGGTTCCCGAAAGCCATATTTTGAAAAGAAACAAGCCCGCCCTCGCCATGCTCCCACCCCCCGCGTCTCGTTAAGTTAGTGTGTAGAGAGCTTGGAAAATCTCAAACTTGCTCATTTAAACTGTGTTTTCAGCCCCAATTTTTACTCCACACACACAATTTTCTCAAAAGTAGTAGCCACACTTGTCCTGATTCACACAATGTGTCTACCTACACGATAGGACTTGCAATTTTTGAATGAGAAGCCTGAAAGTGAGGAGAGCACAGGCGCGCAGCCCCATTGACTGCCATTATAAACTTAGCAGAAAAGTCACTCGTTTTTAACTTGCTCTAGTGACCTCATTTTTTACACTACAGACAAAAAACTTACATCAGTGTGTTCAAGAGATCCTTGTGGCGCTCACTGTGAAAGAATTTTGTGAATATCTCCTTCCGTTTTCGTGTAAATCCCCGTTGTTTGGAGGGACCCATTTCTGTCTCTCCCTGCTCGCTCTCTCACACATACACACACATAGAAGGGACGGGCTTCTCGCGGGCTTCAGTCTGATTGACGTGTCAGTATCCAATCATTTTGAGTTGGTACCTCGATATGATTGGATGGCATTTTTCCTTTATTTTACACTGTAGACTGGATTAAAATATTTCGTTTTTGGGTCAAACCTTCTATTGTACTGCTTGCAACATGGGTGTGAGGAGCTTTTCAAGCAATATGGTAAAAAAATACTCCTGAAAAAAATCTCATACTCCACCTTTAACTCATCCGCGGCCCCGACATGCGGTGTGCGCGCGCACTCGGCGGAGGTAGTAGTGTGTCGGGGCCGACGGAGGGAACAGAAGCAGAGATAACGCTTATTTTGTCTTTCACCTAGAGACATGATTCAAACTTTAAAACGGAGACAAAATTCTCCTGTGTGGATCTGGCATTCAACTTTTTTGCTGGGTTCTATACTTTTTGATCAGTCACAGATCAAACACCATGAGCAAATCTGGAGAAATTCAGGCTTTATAATGGGTGTCTATGGCGTTACACACCAGCGGCGCTCAGGAGTTTAGAGTGTAGGCAGCTTGAAAAAAAAAGCTCTAACTTTCTCATTTTAACTGTTTTCTCAGCCACAATTTTCACTCTACACACACAATTTTCTCAAAAGTTGTAGTCACACATTGTGTGAATCAAGACAAGTGTGAGACTGAGCGATAGGATTTACAGTTTTTGAATGAGAAGCCTGAAAGTAAGGAGAGGACAGCCGCGCTCTCGCATAGACTCACATTATAAACGTGGCAGTGCTTTTACTGCAAAATCAGAAAAAAGTCACTTGTTTTTAACTCGCTCTAGTGGCCACTTTTTTTTTTTACACTAGGGACAAAAAAAATTACATTCATGTGTTCATGGGAGCCTTGTAGCACTCAATGTGAAAATTTTGTGAATAGCTCCTTTCGTTTCCGTGTAAATCAGCGTTGTTCGAGGAGAGGGAACTCTGAGAAAATGCGCTCTTTGCTTGTTATATTGTGTCTTTTCCCTGCACCGTTACCAAGGCGACGAGCTCCACTCAGGGAGCAGAGAGGGGCGGGGCTGCGCTCTCTCTCTCTCATGGTGTATTGAGCTGTTATATTTACAGAAAAATTCATGTTAAAAAAGGTGTCTCATGCTGCATCAGATTCATCAGAAGGTGGTAACTCAGGTGACCTGCAAAGAAATTCATTATCTCATCTCATTATCTCTAGCCGCTTTATCCTTCTACAGGGTCGCAGGCAAGCTGGAGCCTATCCCAGCTGACTACGGGCGAAAGGCGGGGTACACCCTGGACAAGTCGCCAGGTCATCACAGGGCTGACACATAGACACAGACAACCATTCACACTCACATTCACACCTACGGTCAATTTAGAGTCACCAGTTAACCTAACCTGCATGTCTTTGGACTGTGGGGGAAACCGGAGCACCCGGAGGAAACCCACGCGGACACGGGGAGAACATGCAAACTCCACACAGAAAGGCCCTCGCCGGCCCCGGGGCTCGAACCCAGGACCTTCTTGCTGTGAGGCGACAGCGCTAACCACTACACCACAGTGCCGCCCCGAAATTCATTATATTTTGTGAAATTATTCCTGTCTAAATATAGGTTATGGCAGCCATCTTGAAAAAAGAAAAAAAAAAAGCCTGCCTACTGACCCTAGTTTTGAAATCTATGTAACCGGAAAAAAAAAAAAAAAAACACTTTTTTTGGCCTCACTGCGGTCCTCCTCGATATATAAAAATAAATTCGCCCAAATGTAGTAATTTATGGATATTATGGCATGCAGGTTAATTAAACGAATTAGAAAACAAATAGGCCCAGTTGGATGGGGGTCAAAAAAAATTTACTACCACGTCAGATTACGTTTACTACCTTTTACTACTTTTTACTGGCCATAATTTAGCCTATTTTAATTAACTACCTTTTAAAACCCTGCGGGAACCCTGGAGATATGTAGATGGATAGGACAGACAGAGTGGTACACAGTTAAGAGAGAGAGACAGACCGACACATAGGAGATAGACAGACAGGAGAGAGCGAGCGATAGACAGATTTTATTTATTTATTTATATATATATATATATATATATATATATATATATATATATATATATATATATATATATAAAAAGAGATAGATAGGAGAGTGGTGTCAGTAGATCATAATAACATGAAATTACAATAGTACCTATAGGTTTCTAAGCTGAACACCTTTGGCAACAATCTCCTCATTTATATTCTTAAGTTCAGCCTGTTTTCCTCTGTGGCTCCTCCTGAAAGCATTTGATTTTGAAATTAATTCAACCATCTTGCTCCCTTGTTTCATTTCCGCCTTCTCTGCTAAATTGTCTGCATCCCTTACGAGGCTATCACACACTTGCTGAACAGATAACCTTTTCTTTTTCAATTGCTGCAATTCCTCCTCAATTGCTTTTCACTTCAGGCCCTGTGCTTCTGATGTCTTTTTTTGCTTTTCGGTTTCGAGGTGCATTCTGTATCTGCTCCTTGCAGACACAACTGACAAAAGAAGTCCTGAAGTTAGAGGAACCTTTAAGGCACCTCCGTGAAGCGATACATAATCACAAACGATTCACAACACAAACGATCACAAACACTTACTTTAAAATGTTTCAGTAGGCCTTCAGCTTTTGCATGACCCATAAACTGGGAGCCAAGATATCTGGAGTTCACACGGTCGCCACTCCAGTACCGGAGGTGGATGTCCATTTGTTTACTTTTCGTCGTCTTGTTAAGACTTTCGTCGAACATTACGACGAATCCACCACTTGCCTCGTTAACGTCTTTGACCAACTCCTTCGTTATATAAGGAGCAAAACCAAATTTTGTTATGCAAGACGTTTTGTTTTTTCCACAGGAGAATGTTGTGGCGACTTCCGAGTCTGGGAACATAGCCTTAAAGAGTTCGCTTCGAGCTGTACGAGTGGTGTTACGTAATTGTTTTTAAAATCCAGAGCACCTCTGCCCAAAGTGTCGGGGTTCCACCGACACCCATCATGCCACTGCTCGACCCTTGTGTTGTTGCTAGCCTTGGTGATGATGTCTGGCTTGGCTGATGCTGCTGACGTTCGACAGTGGTGCTAGTGCCAACTCCAGGTGCATTCGGAGATCGAACCGTGCAGAACTGAGCGATGGGCTGGTGGCGGTGGAGGGCAGATGCAATGTGCTTTGAGCTCTTCATGTGAGACTCTAAAGTGAAATGACCTATAGTGGACAACTTGAAGGTCTTTCGACAAACACGGCATCTTGCTTCAACGTCGCTTCCAGGAACCTCCCTCACCCAATCACGATATCTTTCATCTGAAAGCCACTGCTGATTAAAACGACACTTCCCCATGCTGCGATTCGCGGAGTCTCCTCTCTACCACCAGGGATGAGAATGGGACATTTAAAAAAAACTCTGAAATGTCTGCCAAGGGCAGACATAACGCACGCAAAGTGTGCATGGGGGGGGGGGGGGGGGGGGGGTTTCAAAGGGGGGCGCGCCTTTTATATACAACCCCGATTCCAAAAAAGTTGGGACAAAGTACAAATTGTAAATAAAAATAGAATGCAATAATTTACAAATCTCAAAAACTGATATTGTATTCACAATAGAACATAGACAACATATCAAATGTTGAAAGTGAGACATTTTGAAATTTCATGCCAAATATTGGCTCATTTGAAATTTCATGACAGCAACACATCTCAAAAAGTTGGGACAGGGGCAATAAGAGGCTGGAAAAGCTAAAGGCACAAAAAAAGGAACAGCTGGAGGACCAAATTGCAACTCATTAGGTCAATTGGCAATAGGTCATTAACATGACTGGGTATAAAAAGAGCACCTTGGAGTGGCAGCGGCTCTCAGAAGTAAAGATGGGAAGAGGATCACCAATCCCCCCAATTCTGCGCCGACAAATAGTGGAGCAATATCATAAGGGAGTTCGACAGTGTAAAATTGCAAAGAGTTTAAACATATCATCTACAGTGCATATCATCATCAAAAGATTCAGAGAATCTGGAAGAATCTCTGTGCGTAAGGGTCAAGGCCGGAAAACCATACTGGGTGCCCGTGATCTTCGGGCCCTTAGACGGCACTGCATCACATACAGGCATGCTTCTGTATTGGAAATCACAAAATGAGCTCAGGAATATTTCCAGAGAACATTATCTGTGAACACAATTCACTGTGCCATCCGCCGTTGCCAGCTAAAACTCTATAGTTCAAAGAAGAAGCCGTATCTAAACATGATCCAGAAGCGCAGATGTCTTCTCTGGGCCAAGGCTCTTTTAAAATGGGCTGTGGCAAAGTGGAAAACTGTTCTGTGGTCAGACGAATCAAAATTTGAAGTTCTTTATGGAAATCAGGGACGCCGTGTCATTCGGACTAAAGAGGAGAAGGACGACCCAAGTTATTATCAGTGCTCAGTTCAGAAGCCTGCATCTCTGATGGTATGGGGTTGCATTAGTGTGTGTGGCATGGGCAGCTTACACATCTGGAAAGACACCATCAATGCTGAAAGGTATATCCAGGTTCTAGAGCAACATATGCTCCCATCCAGACGATGTCTCTTTCAGGGAAGACCTTGCATTTTCCAACATGACAATGCCAAACCACATACTGCATCAATTACAGCATCATGGCTGCATAGAAGAAGGGTCCGGGTACTGCAGTCCAGATCTTTCACCCATAGAAAACATTTGGCGCATCATAAAACGGAAGATACGACAAAAAAAAGACCTAAGACAGTTGAGCAACTAGAATCCTACATTAGACAAGAATGGGTTAACATTCCTATCCCTAAACTTGAGCAACTTGTCTCCTCAGTCCCCAGACATTTACAGACTGTTGTAAAGAGAAAAGGGGATGTCTCACAGTGGTAAACATGGCCTTGTCCCAACTTTTTTGAGATGTGTTGTTGTCATGAAATTTAAAAATCACCTAATTTTTCCTCTTTAAATGATGCATTTTCTCAGTTTAAACATTTGATATGTCATCTATGTTCTATTCTGAATAAAATATGGAATTTTGAAACTTCCACATCATTGCATTCCGTTTTTATTTACAATTTGTACTTTGTCCCAACTTTTTGGGAATCGGGGTTGTATATGAATGAATGTTTTCAGAAATTCAATGATGGTTTAAAACGTTTATAAACTTTAAGATAACATATATATCGTGAACGATAATGCAGGTAACCGTAACGATATATTAGATTCCTCCTGACCCTTTGACAATTTAAGTAAAAATGTACCTTTGTGCTTTTTTGTTTTGATGTGCTCCTAGATGTTTCTAGCTCCCGTTTCCATAATTGATCATATCTGAGCACAGAATACACAGAACCTTTCCCGGCACGTCCACTTTTCGGATATGTTCCGTCAGGCACGTTGTCACAGTTTGTGTTCCTATCTGCATGGTAACACTACTATTGAGCCATGCCCATCGGAAACAGTTCTTTATCCCGTTTGATTTATCGATTTCCCTGGCAGAGCCCCGGTGGGGGCCCAGGGGGCGGGAGCTAATGATTTTTGGCTATTTTTTTTTTTACCCCAAAACCATTAATTTTATCAGCAAAATGTTGCAATTTATTTGGAAATAAATTCCCCTTCTTGGTGGACTACCAGGTGAAAATGATTAATATGGGACAAGAGACTTGTTTTTAAATCAATTCACATTTGATGATTTCAAAAAAAAAAAAAAAAAAAAAAAAAAATCAATGCACCTTTTAATATAAATGAGCTCTACAGTATTATATTTCTGCATTTTTGCTATTCATGTCTTTGAATACTCTAATCCTTTAAAATGAAGTGCAAACCAGAAAAAAGTTCTATCATATAATTCTCTTCAGCTTTCTTCTGATGTTATCATGGTAGCAGGAGGTCTTGCAATATTAAGCAGGCAACATTCAACATCACTTCCCTTTCAACTGTTGTGTGTACTAACTAGGTTTTATCTGGACAGGATGCTGTGTAATGTAATACAGATACCATATGGTCAATCTGAAGATCAAGATGGTGATTTTGAATTAAAGAACAGGCATGTACAATTGGCATTACATATTGGAAATTTTTTTAAAATCAAAAACTAAAGTTCATCTCGGTCTAAAAAATTTGGGCAGACGCTGCCGCGCGGCACACACCAGCAATTCCCCCCCCCCGTCCCCCTATGAAATGAGCAATAAGTAGGAGAGTTATACACAGTATCATACCTAAAATTTTATCAGAAATATACCGTATTTTCCGGACTATACGTCGCTCCGGAGTTTAAAGTCACATCAGCCAAAAAATGCATTATGAAGACGAAAAAAAACATATATACATCGCACCGGACTATAAGTCGCACTTTTTTTGAAGGGTTATTCTATCCATAAAATCTGTGATTCTATCTGATAAGCGGCACGTGGTTACTGCGCGACTGCATTGTTTATTTAATAAATGAACAGCTGAGCAGTGATAACGCGCCCTTTGCCCTCTAAGTAGCCTAGTCTGATTATTTTAAATATCTACTACTATCTTTAATACCATCACTATCGTTATTACTAATAGCCTATATTATTATTATAACTAATATTAGTAGCCTATTACTGATGCATTAATCAGTTTGCTTTTAGAATATTTTTACCGGTAGGGCTTATTATCGCCCCATGGCTCTTTCATCTTTGTTATTAAAGCTGTAGTCATCATCGAGGAGTGTCATTCTTCATTTTTGTCGAATTTTATTTCATCAAATCGGAGGTCAAGTAGGCTATAGGTATATCATCTCCAAAGACAGGTATGGTAGTAAAAACAACCGTCTAGTGGGGGGAAAAAAAAACAAAAAAAAAAAACAAAAAAAAAACCACCGCTCAGAGAAAAAAAAAAAAAAAAAAAACAGGCAGAAAGTGCGCCTGCCAGTTAACGTCATATCAGATAAAAACATGAAACGTTATTCGGACCATTAACACCATAACATCAGAGACGAAGAATAAAGTTCATCTTGGAAGGAGAGTTATTTTTAAAAATGCAAAACAAAATTTATAATAGCCCAGAGAAAAACTGGCTGAATATGTACCGCAACATCAAGTTATTCAATAGCCTATAGGCCTAAAATCAGGGCTTAATTTGAGCCGGAACATGACGGAACAAGATCCGGAACCTCCGTTGTTGGATCCGGCAGCTATTTTCATTTCATTCGGTGTTCCGGCAGCTATTTAAATGGATCAGATCACCTCCGTGACCATCACAAAGGGGGAAAAAAACCCAAATTAAATAAGTAAATAAAAATTTTAGTGTTCGGTTTTGATTTTGATATCTGTTGTTGATTTCTCTCCTATGACATCCACAAAATCTATGCGAGGGGGGGGACATGGGGTGTATACTTCCGCTCAATAGAACACCGGGTTTTTTGTAGCCGTTAGCTTACGCTGTGGAAAAAAATGGCAAAAAAAACCAAGAAAGCTTACTAAAATTTTTAAAATTAATTCTCCAACTTGTTTTGTAAACCCTTTATTTCTTAACTATTACTTGAACTGATTGCACTTATGTTTGCTGGCACTGCTTTTAATGAGCAGGAGAAAAACAGGGAGGGCTCAGAAAATGACCGCAGGTCGGAATTGAACCCGGGTCCCCGGATTTATGGTATGGCGCCTTATCCACCTGAGCCACGAAGTCCCGCTGGCACTGCTTTTAAATGAGTGGCACTGCTTTTAAATGCTTAAAATGAGTCATTTAACTCATGTCTTGTGTGATCTGATCTCCAATGGTGAAATAAACCGGTTGTGATATGAGTACAGTCTTATTTTAGAAGATAAATTCAATATACAATTTAATATATAGCCTAATAAAAAATAATATTTTCTAACATAATATCACAACATATTACTGTCTGTAACTGTTCGTCACTTAAGCGTTTTCCAAGATCATAATGTCTGATATATATATATATATATATTTTTACACACACAATAAGCGCGTGTGCGTAAAGATATAGTAAACCACCCCCCGCCTTTTTTTTTTTTGATTCGCCGGACCCACCCACCTCCTGCATTCCGGGACCTCCCACTTCACAAATTAAGCACTGCCTAAAATCATTACATAACTTACTTAAATAACTATAGGCTTATCATTAATAATAAAACACAGGTCAATCAAGTTTATCAAGCTGACGATTTCACTCCAAATAAGCAAATCCATTGAATTCCTCATCCTCGGTGTCGCTTCTGAACAACTCTGCCAACTCCAGCGGCAGACGAAGCGCCATTTCCTCTTCTTCTGCGTGGCTGTCGTCAGACTCAGCATCAGCTCCAGTTATTCCGCCGTGAAAAAAATTAATTTTATATATATACACACACATACCGCACCGGTGTATAACTCACATGGCCAGCCGAACCATGAAAAAAAAGTGCGACTTATAGTCCGAAAAATACGGTAGATGATACTATGATTCTCCCCAACATGCTACATTAGTTAAGCTAACCCCATTTATAAAAGATACACACTTATATATGACGTGTATTTGATATACATGTGATATATATCAGGGCTCGAAATTAACTTTTTCTTTGTGTCCCCCAGTGGTCCCGAATTCTGTGTTGTATTGTCCCGAATGGAAGCAACAGTGTCCCCATTTTTTTCCTCTCTGAAATAACCAGTGGTTAATATTATCATATGAAGTTACTATTATATTTGTAACTATACGATTTTGAACCCTTTATATCATTTTTACAATAAGTCACAAAACACAAGTGACACGTCCTATACATCATCTACTTCAAAATTACAGTTATTGCATTTTCAGTTTATTAAACTTTGGCCATCTCACTGTATGAATAGATACCCATTTATTTAAAAGGGCCAACTAGCTCATTCAGAAAATGTTTCAACTCACTACATCTGCAGTACACTTTAGTTGAAAATAAGACCCCTTTTATGTTCATTTCATCTACTTGTACCTTGAATATCTGTTGGCATATATAAGGCCAACATATTTTCACCATTACCGTTATCCATTTTTATGTAATATACCTGTTGCCCCATTCAGAGATGTTTTGAAAGCCATCAGCCATACCATCAATGGATGAAATGCCCTTAAGCAAGGCACCTACCCCAACATTGCTACAGGGACTGTAACACTGTAAAAAACTGTAAAGTCACTTTGGATAAAAGTATCATATCATAAGTGCAAACAAAGCAATGTAATGCAAGTTTTTTTTTTATTGTAACTGTCATAGAAATCATTTACAGTGACTTTTCTGATTTTACAGTCACAGCGCAGCCACGTTTATAATGGCAGTCTATGGGGCTGAGCGCCTGTCCTCTCCTCACTTTCAGGCTTCTCATGCAAAAACTCGTTTTTAACTCGCTCTAGTGACCTCAATTTTTACACTACAGACAAAAAAAAAAAATTACATCAACGTGTTCAGGACAGCCTTGTGGCACTCAATGTGAAAGAATTTTGTGAATATCTCCTTCCGTTTTCGTGTAAATCCCCGTTGTTTGGAGGGTGCACTCTGAGCAATAACTGCCCTTTCTGTGTCTCTCAGCACAGTGCGCGGGTGGGGGAGGGGCTGCTTGCTCTCACACACACAGAAGGGACGGGCTGCTCCCTCTCAGATACCCCTTTTCCACCAAATCAGTTCCAGGGCTGGTTCGGAACCAGCGCTGGTGCTGGTTCACAACTCGTTCAACTTGCGAGCCAGCTGAGAACCAGTTTGCTGTTTCATCGCTCGCGGTGCCACGTCATTACGTTGCTGTATACGTCATTACGTCACTGTATATGTCAGTTACATCGCTACGTTTGCTTAAACCTTGGCACGAATATCAAAGCAAAAACAACATGAAAGAAGCAGCAGCAGCAACAACAACAATAATAATGGATGACTTCGCGTTTGTACAGCTGCAGCTTCTCACCACTTAAAAAAGGCTATCTTTCGCGGGCTTGTTATTGTTGTTGGTCTTAACAACTCTGCCCCCCCCCGCTGATGTAAGCGGTTCTTTCCTCTGGCCCAGCAGAGAGTTGGTGCTAGCCTGGAACCGGTTTTTCTGGCCCCAGAGCCAGTTCTTTGTCAGTGGAAACAGAAAACCCGGTTCCAAACTAAGCACTGGCCCCAAACCAGCCCTGGAACTGCTTTGGTGGAAAAGGGGCAAGAGAGACACAGGCTTTCAAGGCAAATCATTCACAGAGTGCAGCTCAGGCCCTGCAATTGTGACTGCTACGCGCACTGCATCACTCTCACAATTTCCCCCATGTAGAACTTTTTTTCTAGATCTATTTTTTTTTCCATTGTCCCAGGATTGTCCCAGATATGATAATTGTGTATCCCGATGACATTTTTTATGGTCCCCGGGATGTCGGGACCAGGGCTCGAAATTAACTTTTTCTTTGTGTCCCCCAGTGGTCCCGAATTCTGTGTTGTATTGTCCCGAATGGAAGCAATAGTGTCCCCATTTTTTTCCTCTCTGAAATAACCAGTGGTTAATATTATCATATGACGTTACTATTATATTTGTAACTATGCGATTTTGAACCCTTTATATCATTTTTACAATAAGTCACAAAACACAAGTGACATGTCCTATACATCATCTACTTCAAAATTACAGTTATTGCATTTTCAGTTTATTAAACTTTGGCCATCTCACTGTATGAATAGATACCCATTTATTTAACGGGGCCAACTAGCTCATTCAGAAAATGTTTCAACTCACTACATCTGCAGTACACTCTAGTTGAAAATAAGACCCCTTTTATGTTCATTTCATCTACTTATACCTTGAATGTCTGTTGGCATATATAAGGCCAACTTATCATTTTCACCATTACTGTTATCCATTTTTATGCAATATACCTGTTGCCCCATTCAGAGATGTTTTGAAAGCCATCAGCCATACCATCAATGGATGAAATGCCCTTGAGCAAGGCACCTACCCCAACATTGCTACAGGGACTGTAACACTGTAAAAAACTGTAAAGTCACTTTGGATAAAAGTGTCATATCATATAAGTGCAAACAAAGCAATGTAATGCAAGTTTTTTTTATTGTAACCTTTAGTCATAGAAATCATTTACATTATTTACAGTGACTTTTCTGATTTTGCAGTCACAGCGCAGCCACGTTTATAATGGCAGTCTATGGGGCTGAGCGCCCGTCCTCTCCTCACTTTCAGGCTTCTCATGCAAAAACTCGTTTGTAACTCGCTCTAGTGACCTCAATTTTTACAGTACAGACAAAAAAAATTACATCGTGTTCAGGAGAGCCTTGTGGCACTCAATGTGAAAGAATTTTGTGACCATCTCCTTCCGTTTTCGCGTAAATCCCCGTTGTTTGGAGGGAGCGCTCTGAGCAATTACTGCCCTTTCTGTGTCTCTCAGCGCAGCAAGCGGGTGGGGGAGGGGCTGCTTGCTCTCACACACACAGCGCGCTGCTCCCTCTCAGAGAGACATAGGCTTGTCGCCTCAACGCAAATCATTCATTCACAGAGTGCAGCTCAGGCCCTGCAATTGTGACTGCTACGCACACTGCATCACTCTCACAATTTCCCCCATGTAGAACTTTTTTTCTAGATCTATTTTTTTTCCATTGTCCCGGGATTGTCCCAGATATGATAATTTTGTGTCCCCATGACATTTTTTATGGTCCCCGGGACGTCAGGACACCGTTAGTTTCGAGCGCTGATATATATGATGTATATTCATACATTGTTACTTTACTGAAATCTTCAGTAAGTTTGGTCTTTTCATGCCAGCCTGTTGTAGACCTAAATATAATGCACATGAAATGACACTCCTCACCTCAACATGTCCTTTACAAATCATTTAAGCCACCATGGGCAATGCTGAAACCACTGTTGCAAACAGTACATCGCGCAAAACTGTAATTATTGTTGACCCTTATTAGACAGGGAGATTCTTTTGTGTAATCTGAGCTGAAGTGGGTTTTGTATTTTCGTTTTTTGGCGCACGCGCGCTCTCTGCCATGCCGATCCTGTAGGCTGCACTGACTCAACTGAAAACGTCGGTCCTCAAGAAAAGGGATAAAAGCCCGCCCACACTGAAAGCTGATTGGCTTATTTTGCTGAGTAACCCAATCAGGATGCTCTTTGTCTAGCATGTGCTACATGAACAGGCACACATGCAGTGTCTCTCTCGCGCTCCGTCATACGAGCACATTCTAAGATGCGCGAGGTAGACCATGTTTCGCGTGCACGCTCTTGCTCGCTTGCTCTAGATTCCGGGAGATATTCTCCAACTTGCAGGCATCAGGGAGCCGCTATCAATATGCGGGAGGCTCCCGGAACTTCCAGGAGACTCGGGATGTCTGCGTTATAAGGTGACCACAGATCGTTAACCATACACACACACACCCGAAATTCTCAACAGATTTACACGTTTCACAAAAATGACATTTTCAGCGGGAAAAGCTCGGAATTCCACGGATCCACGGAAAATTCTCATCCCTGTACCACGGACTCCGACAATAGCGCTGGCGCGAAAATGTATCAATATTGTTTCCTTCTTTGCGCATACTCCAAGAAATTCACTGATGTTATGCAAAACCCACATTTTCACATTGTAGAATAATATGAGTAAATTTAAGACCCTTGTTTAAAAAATTAAGACTTGGGCAAAGCAATTTAAGACTTTTTAAGGCCTTAATTTTAGAATATTAAATTTAAGACTAAGACTCTTAAGACCCCGTGGCTACCATGTATAGGTGGAGGCTTTTAAATAAGCCCATTCGGGTTTTTTTGCCTCTCCCTGCACTTGATATTATTTTGTTATCTTTATTTATGTAATTTTAACTGTGCAAAGATAAATAGATAAAATAAATAAAAGGGAAATGGCCATGACTAAATTTGCAAGAAAATCAGGGGCAAATAAGAATAATAAAGCAGTCTCTATATAATGACCAAGAGCAGAACTTAAGACATAACTGACTGCTGCAGTTTCTTTTTCCCACAAAAATAAAAACAGATACAGATAAGTGATGCATCTTGTGAATGGAAACCAGCAAGGCTATATTAACGACAGCACTGGAAGGCAGGGAGAAAGTCTGACAGAACAAGCAATTCAGGATGAAGTCAAAGCTCCCCCTCTGAGACTTACCCCCTCTTTCTCGTTCTCCATAAGCACTTTCTTCAGCGCTACTTTCTTGCCAGTCTGTCTGTGTTTGGCCTTGAACACCTCCCTACAGAAAGGAGAGACAATGTGAGAAACAATTACAAATACAGTGGAGATCAAAATTGGAGAACCACCTATAATTTGCCAAGTTTTAAAGTCGCTGCTTATACATATTTTAAGTTATCCTAACAGGAATAGAAGGACAGGTTTTTGAGTATATTTCATAACTTAAGTATATTCTGGACCATAACCTAACAACCTTAAATGAGAAATTTGAACAAGTCTGATCAAAGTGAGAGAACACTTCCAGATACCTCCCAGTTATTGGTGTTAACCTGGCACATTGTGACAATTTCCTTAATTATTTGACAAGCCCCATTTATCTGGCAGCCTTCCTAGTTACTCTGCAAGATGGCAAGTCGTTCTTAAGTGACTGAAACCCTACGACAGCAGGTTGTCCAGGTGAAGGCCAAAGGGATGACCCTCTCAGTCATTCAGTGCGTTTACATGCACATCCAAATCAAGCTACTGTCAGTAATCGAGCTAAGGGTCCCAGCAGGGGTGCCAGAGAAATCCAATCCTACACGCACACAAGGAAATCGAGCTATTGTGCGAGGTACATTGTGCACCCGAGCCACAGGTGGCGCTACACGCCCCATCGTGTTGGTACACTTCCGGTTGTCGTCATGAAGAAGAGCTATTCAAGAGTATAAACAAAGTTATCAGTTCCGTGTTCACAAGAAGAACGACGACGAGGACAGCAACCAGGGCTTAATTTGAGCTGGAACAAGATCCGTAACCTCCGTTGTCGGATCCGGCAGCTATTTTCATTTCATTCGGTGTTCCGGCAACTATTTAAATGGATCAGATCACCTCTGTGACCATCACAAAGGGAAAAAAAAATCAAACAAATTAAATAAGTAAATAAAATTTGTTTAGTGTTCGGTTTGGATTTTGATCTGTTGCTGATTTCTCTCCTATGACATCCACAAAATCTATGCGAAAGGGGAAGAGGGAGGGACATGGGGTGTATACTTCCGCTCAATAGAACACCGGGTTTTTTGTAGCTGTTAGCTTGCGCTGTGGAAAAAATGGCAAAAAAAAAAAAAAAAAAAAAAAGAAAGCTTACTAAAATTTTTAAAATTAATTCTCCAACTTGTTTTGTAAACCCTTTATTTCTTAACTATTACTTGAATTGATTGCACTTATGTTTGCTGGCACTGCTTTTAAATTCTCTTTTTTGGGCTTTTTCCACCTTTATTGGATAGGACAGCGTAGACAGGAAATGAGCAGGAGAAAAACAGGGAGGGCTCGGAAAAAGACCGCAGGTCAGAATCAAACCCGGGTCCCCGGATTTATGGTATGGCGCCTTATCCACCTGAGCCACGAAGTCCCGCTGGCATTGCTTTTAAATACCCTACTTAAATCCTTAAAATGAGTCATTTAACTCATGTCTTGTGTGATCTGATCTCCAATGGTGAAATAAACCAGTTGTGATACGAGTACAGTCTGTTATTTTAGAAGATAAATTCAATATATAATTTAATATATAGCCTAATAAAAAATATTTTTATAACATAATATCACGACATATTACTGTCTGTAACTGTAAAGCGTTTTCTAAGATCATAATGTCTGATTTTATTTTATTACACACACAATAGGCGTGTGTGCGTAAAGTTATAGTAAACCACCCCCCACCTTTTTTTTTTGAGTCGCCGGACCCACCTCCTGCGTTCCGGGACCTCCCACTTCACAAATTAAGCACTGATATATATTATATATATACAGTGGGGCAAAAAAGTATTTAGTCAGTCACCAATTGTGCAAGTTCTCCCACTTAAAAAGATGAGAAAGGCCTGTAATTTTCATCATAGGTACACTTCAACTATGAGAGACAAAATGAGAAAAAAAAATCCAGAAAATCATAGTCTGATTTTTAAAGAATTTATTTGCAAATTATGGTGGAAAATAAGTATTTGGTCAATAACAAAAGTTCATCTCAATACTTTGTTATATACCCTTTGTTGGCAATGACAGAGGTCAAACGTTTTCTGTAAGTCTTCACAAGGTTTTCACACACTGTTGCTGGTATTTTGGCCCATTCCTCCATGCAGATCTCCTCTAGAGCAGTGATGTTTTGGGGCAGTCGCTGGGCAACATGGACTTTCAACTCCCTCCAAAGATTTTCTATGGGGTTGAGATCTGGAGACTGGCTAGGCCACTCCAGGACCTTGAAATGCTTCTTACGAAGCCACTCCTTTGTTGCCCGGGCAGTGTGTTTGGGATCATTTTCATGCTGAAAGACCCAGCCACGTTTCATCTTCAATGCCCTTGCTGATGGAAGGAGGTTTTCACTCAAAATCTCACGATACATGGCCCCATTCATTCTTTCCTTTACATGGATCAGTCGTCCTGGTCCCTTTGCAGAAAAACAGCCCCAAAGCATGATGTTTCCACCCCCATGCTTCACAGTAGGTATGGTGTTCTTTGGATGCAACTCAGCATTCTTTCTCCTCTAAACATGACAAGTTGAGTTTTTACTAAAAAGTTCTATTTTGGTTTCATCTGACCATATGACATTCTCCCAATCCTCTTCTGGATCATCCAAATGCTCTCTAGCAAACTTCAGATGGGCCTGGACATGTACTGGCTTAAGCAGGGGGACACGTCTGGCACTGCAGGATTTGAGTTAGGGCTGCTCGATATTGGAAAAAATCAATATCACGATTTTTTCAGTAAATATCGATATCGCGATTTTTAAAACGATATTTATACACCTTTTTTTAAAGCCCTGATCATCAACACCTGAGGCACCGGGCCACATTTTTATAGTACAGGCCTCATAGGCTACCTGTCAACCCTTCCCGTTGTACCCTGAAACGCCTTTTACTTAAACTATTTACTGTGCAAGCGCGTACTTTGCATAGGTCCTATAGCCTGCACAAGGCTCACGTTCTCCTCACTCAACATTTCCGATCACAGAGTTTGGAGCCAGCGCTGGTATTACCAGTGATTACTGCGTAACGTCCGCACTGGCTCGTAGCCAGCCAAGGATAAAATCTCTCTCTCACACACACACACACACACACACAACAACGTAAGCTTGTGTGTTGTTAAGACACCAACATTAAAACACGCACACACACACGGACTGGCCATTGGGAGTAGCGGGAGTTTGTGGGCCGGCGGAGAAAAAAAAAAAAAAAAAAAGTTGCGCACTGGCCTTTAATATGATAAGCAATGTTAACAGTTTCTTTAAGAAACTGTTAACATTGCTTATCATATTAAAGGCCAGCGCGCAACTGTTTTGTTTTTTTCTCCGCCGGCCCACACTGAACCACCGGCAAAACTCCCGCTACTCCCGATGGCCAGTCCGTGTGTGAACACGCACAATATAGAGACAAGTCCTTAAGAATTAACATACATGAAAATAGCTCAGCGGCATGTAAACATTCCCTGAAAGTGTAGGTGGCACTGCGGCTAGATGCTACGTGAAATGGCACAAGGCAAACACCATGCTTCGCTCAGTCAACAGACAAAATCCACGAACCCAGTAGTCCTCCTACTACTGTGGGTTAGTGTTCTGTGGCCAAAAACACCCTATGCACAGTCATTCCAAAACATCCCCACTAGTTGCAGGTTATGTCTCAAATACAGATATGCGTTGTGGATTAAGCGATCTATTTTCAAGCATCAGGCTTCTCTTCCTTCATCTTCCAAATGTGGACTCCGCTACCTTTTTGGCATGTCAGCATTGAAATACCATTTGCAGAGATATTTCACTCGCCATTAAGAAAAGTAAAAGCAACACATGATTAGGGCTACATGATTAGCAGGGGGACACCGTTTTAAGCGCACGGAATTTTAAAAACAATGTAATTACATCTGAGTCCGTCTACATCGCGCAATAAACCCGTCCTTAGCAGAACCTACTTCAAAGCATGATGCGAGCTGCAGATGCACAAGTCAAAATCAAATGAACCCAAGTAAACATGCCGCGGCGGGCAACATTAATAACCAGATTGCCTTACCTTAAAACGCTGCCTTGACCACAGGACGACTCGCAATTATTCCACACGGTTTAACACATCTAACACAGCTAGCAAGCTGGATATGTGCTAATATTGTTGTGCTTGTTTTCTTCCGTAGATGCCATTTTTACATTACCCAGTCCCACATCCAAAAATATGACGTAAATATATGTTAATTGTATTATTATAACTATTAGCAAGCAAATCAAACAACATATTAACAAATCAAATCACCCGACACGTATGAAAACAGAAGAATTGATTTTTTACTGTTGCGGAGATATCGCGGGAGTAGAATGGATGACGTATGCAAGGCTACGGTGTGCCTTAGGGGACAGAAGGGTTCGTTTTACCTTACTGTCACGTCAATGTTATTGTTGTTTTATTGCCATTGTAGAAATATTGTGCACGTCCCTTTCGACAAATGACAAAAAATCGTTTCATATCGATATTATGAATTTTGATATCGTTTGACACCAATATCGATATCGCGATAAAAATACGATATATTGCACAGCTCTAATTTGAGTCCCTGGCGGCGTAGTGTGTTACTGATGGTAGCCTTTGTTACTTTGGTCCCAGCTCTCTGCAGGTCATTCACTAGGTCCCCCCGTGTGGTTCTGGGATTTTTGCTCACCGTTCTTGTGATCATTTTGACCCCACAGGGTGAGATCTTGCATGGAGCCCCAGATCGAGGGAGATTATCAGTGGTCTTGTATGTCTTCCATTTTCTAATAACTGCTCCCACAGTTGATTTCTTCACACCAAGCTGCTTACCTATTGCAGATTCAGTCTTCCCAGCTTGGTGCAGGTCTACAATTTTGTTTCTGGTGTCCTTTGATAGCTCTTTGGTCTTGGCCATAGTGGAGTTTGGAGTGTGACTGTTTGAGGTTGTGGACAGGTGTCTTTTATACTGATAACGAGTTCAAACAGGTGCCATTAATACAGGTAATGAGTGGAGGACAGAGGAGCCTCTTAAAGAAGAAGTTACAGGTCTATGAGAGCCAGAAATCTTGCTTGCTTGTAGGTGACCAAATACTTATTTTACCAAGGAATTTACCAATTAATTCATTAAAAATCCTACAATGTGATTTCCTGGATTCTTTCCCCCCATTCTGTCTCTCATAGTTGAAGTGTACCTATGATGAAAATTACAGGCCTCTCTCATCTTTTTAAGTGGGAGAACTTGCACAATTGGTGGCTGACTAAATACTTTTTTGCCCCACTGTATATACACACACACACACACACACACACACACACACACACACGCGTGTGTATTAAAAAAAAAAAAATCTCCTTCTCACCCCCTGGCGGGGGGGGGGGGGGGGGTATCCATGTCATCCTCAAGCTCGGGTCCTCTACCAGAGGCCTGGGAGTTTGAGGGTTCTGCGCAGTATCTTCGATGTTCCTAGTACTGCACTCTTCTGGACTGAGGCTTCAGATGTTGTTCCTGGGATTTGCTGGAGCCACTCTCCCAGTTTAGGGGTTACTGCCCCAAGTGCCCCCACTACCACGGGGACCACGCAACCCTTGACCTTCCACATCCGTTCCAGCTGCTCTTTCAACCCTTGATACTTCTCAAGTTTCTCATGTTCCTTCTTCTTGATGTTGGCGTCAGCTGGGATCGCCACATCTATCACCACCACCCTCTTCTGCTCTTTGTCCACCACCACTATGTCTGGTTGGTTAGCCAGGATCTGTTTG